>NW_005842649.1:267605-268169 GCF_000455745.1 Alligator sinensis | reverse complement strand
GTGGTGGGCCTCCCCTTCAAACCAAGCCCCCCGGGGGGGGGGGGGGGGGGGGTGTGGAATGATGACAACAGATACAGATGGACATGCTATCTTGGCTGCTCTCCTTCGTAATGGCATCTTCCCTTCCCTAGGTGACTACAAGTAAGCTTTTTTTAAAATTATTATTTTGTGCATTTCATGGACACTGCCTGATTTCACAGTTTCTGCAAAATCACAAATTAAGTAGGTCTATAGATAAATAGACAGATAGACAGACATGTGAGATTTTAATCACTAGGATTCAAACCATGTTACATTAGAATAACAGCATGAAATATTTACCCCACTGTGTTTAACAATAAGTTTCTTACCCAGTTAGTTTTTTTCAATGGCAGAAAGTAATAGTAGTGGCAGAAATCAAGTATCAGTGTAAAGGAGCTAAGAAGCTGAGTGTAGAAACACAACTGCAGAAACAGCCAATGATTGTCCTCCCCAACACAGTTGTTAATCCTGCAGAGAAAGAAAGGCTATTATATATAATATATAAAAACATATACACACACATATACGTATACACATATATAT
>NW_005842649.1:247707-267595 GCF_000455745.1 Alligator sinensis | reverse complement strand
AGGCCTTGATCCTTCAGTTCCTGTCTCTCCTTGAAGTATGATCATGAATGTGTGGGAACAGGGGGAAGTGCAAAGGTTTTCTTCATGGTAATTTTTATTAAACTGTTCTTCAGTTTTTTGTTTTCATACCTAGCTCTATGTGGGATTCTATGCTTTTAATTGGTTGCTTTTAACTAGCTGCTTTTTTTTTTTTTTCTCCTTAAACATTTTTTATTCTTTATAATAAAGGTCTTAAAATCAAAAGTCTCTCCCTCCCTCCCATATATATGTCAACTGCAATATCTAGGCTTTTAAAATGATTATGGTTTCTACACAAGTAACAAAGACAACACAACTTCATTTATTTATAACATGTGGCTAGATATGACAATTCACAGACTTTTTGCATTTTAAACTGGAACCACAACAAAAGGAAAATGCTAGAACAGACTTCTTTGTTCTAGTTTTATTTGACAACGTGTGTGTGTGTGTGTGTGTGTGTGTGTGTGTGTGTATGTGTGTGTGTGTGTGTGTACACACACACACACACACACACACACACACACACACACACAGTATCAACATACAGTGACCAGAGAAACAGAGTAAGCATTAATTTTACTGAGTAATTTCTTCTTATCAGTATTTTTTTTTTTTTTTTTTTTTTTTACAGGCATAGGTACATCTCAGAGCTGGCTACCTACACAACTTTATTCTAAAGCACTTTTATGAGGAAATGTTATTGAGAGAATAAGACTGCTGCAATAACAGGTTTGAAGATAAGATAGCCTAATAAAACAATTGTAAATTGAAATCAACAAATAAGAATTTCAGTGTTTTCTAATAGTATGAAGGAATCCTGAGGCCTTACCATGGACAGTGGTGATCCATTCTCCGAACACAGTGTCCACAGCGACTACAGTGATGTGAACGCTTTGGTCTCATCATATTGCATTTGTTACATAACTCCCAAAATTCCCGTTCTAGAAAAAAAAAAAAAACGGGTTAAATGAACGGTTGCTAAAATGCAAACAAGGTTATTTGAGTAAATGTGATCTCTTTTATTAGACCAACCGAATAGCTGAAAAAATTGTGCTTTGCAAGCTTCTGGGAATGTTTTAATATTTTTATACATACATACATACATACATACATATTTTATACACACACACACACACACACACACACTTGATTTTCTGTGGAAAAAATATTTTTCCTGCTATTAGTATCAGTGAGGATGACACTAGGAAATCAACAAGCAAGCATCTCTTCCCGTATTTTATCTCTGGTATAACAGGGTTAGTATAATTGTGTTACCTATCCTACAATCTGGGCTTATTTCTGTTCCTATTTTTTATCCTACTCTCTTTGTAGTAGGGTTGGAGCACAAAATATGTAAGAAGTAAAGGTATTTTGATATCTTTTATTGGACATCCAACATCTCTTTCAGCCATACAGTTAGCCCAATAAAAGACCTTACTAAATAACCCGTCGTACTCCCCTTCACAGTCACTAAGACAACATGAAACCTCTGGCAAAAACTGGGAAGTAAGCATTTCTGTTTCTGAAATTAGTCTTACTTTACTTCCACTTGGATATTCTTTAAATGAATCACCAAGAGCATCTCCTATCAGACACAAAACTGACCAGTTAAACAAAAGACAAAGCAAACATTTCTGACCTGTCTATCATCTGAGGCACAGTAAATTTTAAACAACTACTGTAACACGCCACAAAGTAGGAATTTTCTAGACAGAACAACAGAAAGACATAGAAGACAAGGCTCATGTTTCAGAGGCATATACTAAATTTGGGTTCCCAGCCTGAGACATCTAGGGGCTGATTTTTAGAGATATTAACACCTATAAGTCCAGCTGAAGTCACTGTGGTCTTTCAATGCTCAACATCTCCAAAACACAGATGTTATTTGCCCTGAGTCCAGTATTCAAAATCAGTGGACACTTGTGAAACCCACAGCCACAGTGACTTGGCCAAGATCATGTTGCTGCCAAGGTAATGGGAAATACTATACTGACACCATGATGATATTAGTCATGTAAAATATACTTTACTTCTTCCTTTTTTCTTAGTTTACGTAAAGATATATGCTATAGAAGAAGACCAAAAGCACCGATTGTCAGTTCCTGAAATATAATTAAATGCCATAATTTTTTCCTTAGTTTTTTTTAAATTCAGGGAAATCAAATATGCTTCATAAACCAAAAGAAGCTTCACAGTTTTCATCAAGGAATTTTTTGAAAGTTTATATAGGAAAGTAATTTTCACTATGTATGGAAAAAAATTAAATTAAAACTGGCACTTCTGAGCCTCCTGCTGGCAGCTCCCATCTTTCCCATCTTGCTGAAAAATGACATTTGCACGCTGGCAATATAGAAGCCCAAATATCCGAGATCATTAAACTAGTAATAATGCCAGATGGAAAATGATTTACAATCTGTTCCCATAAAACCAGTGTCACAAAGGTGTCACTCTTTAATAAGATAGCTACCATTAACAGGAGGCTCAAAAATACCCAAAGCTAGTTTTCAAATACAATTTATACTATGCAAAAACGTATCTCACCATATGAGCCCACAAAATAGCACAGATCTGAAGTGATACCTAAATAAGGACTGAGACCACAAAATAGGACAAGTCACAAAAGCATTATCACAGTTGACCCTAATTGCACCCTCCTCCAAAGAGGCACTAAAATTAATGAAGCCTGGGGGACTGAACCATCCTCTAACCTAATAAGTTATCGCCAAGGAAGGGAAGAAAACCTATCAGCAAGAGACAATTAATGGGGAGAAATCTGCAGTGCTTTTTTTGCATGGAAATGAAAAAAGCACTTAATCTCCTACACTATAAACTGTTTAATTTATAATACAACAATAAGACAAAACGTGCGACTCCCAGGTAGTAAGTCAAAAACACTCTACGCTCTGTGTAGAAGTTGAAGTAAGTTGTCTAAGTGCATCAGCACTTAAGATTATTTTCAAGTTTTTAAATCTGAAATATCACCATATTTTCTTGGGCTAGATTGAAAGGCATAGTTATTAGGCGCATAGAAGACAACATTTGTATTTGGAAACACACTACGAGCAAAATTTCACCCACTTATCCAAAGGTCAAAACAAGAAGAAATTAAAATTAACTTCCATGTCTCCTTGTATTCTAGATGGCCTACTCTTGTTTACTAGTTGGTATAGCAGACAAACACCCATGCTTTTCTCTCCAAAACAATGCACCCAGGACAGCGAGTATTTAGAGAACAAACAAGTGATCAAACAGAACTGGTCACTGCTAGAGCAGAGGTTCCCAGTTGTGGGAGTACGAGTACCACCAGTGGTATGCAGACAACCTGTCAGTGGTACACAGTGGATTTATTATAATTAATTTACATGACAAAAATTTGTGGTGGTACTTAAGGTTGTATTGTTCTGAATTGGTTTGGGATGTCAGTGGGTGCGATAACTTATACAAAAATCTGGCAGAAGGGGAAATGGACACCATTGTGGATATAGTAAAATGCATTTCCTATAATTTAACTGGCCATGTGTAACCCTGTCTACACAAGTTGACTGGAATTTTCTCATCTCTGTTGAAGAACTTGTCTAAAATGTCCCACTATACTGCCTAAGCCAGGGGTGGGCAATATGCAGCCCGGGGGCTGGATGTGACCCACCAGGTCATTCTATCTGGCCCGTGGGACCCCTAAAAAATTTAGAAAATGAATATTTGTCTGCCCTGGGCTGCCTGTCATGCGGCCCTTGATGGCTTGCCAAAACTCAGTAAGCGGCCCTCTGCCCAAAATAATTGCCCGCCCCTGGCCTAAGCTAAGAATAACTGGACTATGCTCTCACTGAAGGAACTGCCTGGTGTTAGCCTCACTATGTCTGTCTGTTTAGGTAGCTGGACAAGGCAATTAGAAATCTAAAGCCCAATGCCAGAAGAAAGAAAGATTTTGAGCAGGGGTATCAAATTCATCAGGCCTTGGGGACCTAGTAAATGGCATGGAACTGGTATGCAGACTGGATTGGGCCTGCAGAATGGCCCTGCATGCTGGACCCAGTGCAGGTACCACATGCAACAAGTGCCCTAGACTGACCCCACACTCCACTTGCAGCATGGTGCCAATCCAACACACAGTGTATGTAGCATGTGGGTCCACTCCAAGACCCATGAGCAGCTCCACAGGCAGATATTTTACACCTGTGTCTTAGAGCAAATAAAACAGGGCACTAAAGACAACCTGCAAGTCCAGTACTCTGTAGTACTTAAGGAGCCCCAGTAGCTAGGAACAGAACGCTAAGGATGAAAATGGAGATATTACTTTGGATTCCTTTAACCTCCCCATTGAAGTAGGTGCAAGACAGCCATTTACACAGGAAGCTTGAATGTCAATTAACTAGAACCAGCACAGATTGCCCCAGGGGAAAAAATGTTATCTCAGTTCTTCAAGGGTACTTAAAGTGGGACAATGGGTTTGTAAATTTGTAGGGTCCCAGAATAAAAGGCTTTGCCTATTCTGGAGAAATTCAATGTCTACGTTTAGCCTAAGGTAGTATCTTCTAAACTTTTGCTAGCACATTCTAGAAGAGAACCCAGATGATATGCTAACTCTGCAAGAGGCCTACTCTTAGAAAGTGGAACCTTTTAAACAAGATAGGCAGACATGGTTCTTTGGGTAAATCTGATATCTTTTATTAGATCAATTTAAATAGTTGGAAAAAATTTTTAGCAAGCTTTCAGGTTTAAAAAACCTTCGTCAGGCCGAGGAAGTCTCTGCAGTTGGTGCAGGACTCAGCTGATACAGTCCAGTATTGCTGTGGGCGCTGTTTTCACAGTGGCAGGGGAGGAAGGGAGCAGAGGGAGCTCACTCTGCCAGTTGCCTAGCCAGCACTGGAGGGTGGGGTGGGTGGATTGGAGTCCCCGTCCCCCCCCCAAAGTAGGGGGCCTCCAATCCACTCCCCCAACCACTCCAGGGTGACTGGGGAAACCCCAGAATGGACTTCCCTCCTCTGCCTTCTCCCCCTCCCATCCCAAGACAAAACTGAAGCTAGGACAGGCAGGAAGCGGGGCTAGGGGGAAGAGACCGCAGAGATGCAGCCTGTTTCTGATGGATTCATTCAGTTTCTGATGAATCCTCTAACCGGTTTGCTCACTTGTTGTTCAGCCTTTGGTATTCCTAACAATTCACCTTGGGGACAACAGTGACTACCTTCTCATGATGTCTCTATGAGTAGCTGTAAAGTGAAACTAAGTCATTACCAAGGCAATTGGATTTTTGATTTTTCCAATGTTGATACGCACTTTCCAAGTATCAGTATTTTGATATACTAATTGCAGGATGAGCCAGAGCAACCTCTCCCATCTACAGAGGGAAAGCTTGACTGTTCTTCAACTTAACGTTGAAGGCTATACCTCACTCAAGCAAGGGAAATGAAACTGCGTGCAGTCCTTTTACAAGAAACATGTAGAAAGCGACAGCTGGGCAGACTGTGTAGCCAGCAGGATTCACGGCCTTGCTACCTTCATCAGAAATGACCTAGCATACCCTACCAGGAGACATAACACCTCTCACAGCGCAACAGAATGGCGTGCTGTCCAGGTCAGTGACATAATCAGCATGCTCTACCCTCTGCCATCTCATCAATCACATCCCCATTGATTTATGACCAGATGACCTTATACACAGGTGGCTTCAGTTGTCAACATCAGGACTGGGGATACTCTGTTAACAGTAGCAATGGAGACAATCTTTGTCTCTGGGCAAGCCTGAAGGTCATAACCCTCATATATAACCCAAAATAGCCACGTACCTTCCACTCTAGACATTGGAACATTCAGACAATACTTCAGATAAGGCCTCACCATGCTAAATAAACGGGAATAATCACTTCCCTTGACCAGCTAGCAACACTCCTACAATGCAGCCCAGTATGCCATTAGACATCTTGGCAACACTGTTGGCTCATATTCAGCTTACTGTCCACTGTTATCCCCAGTTCCTCTTCTGCAGACCTGCAGCCTAAGCCAGTCAGCCCACAGCCCATACCACTGCGTGGGACTGTTCTGTCCTAAGGGCAGGACTTTGCACTTGTCTTTGTTGAAGATTTCTTTTCGCCCAATCCTCCAGCATATCTACTACTCCCCACAGCCTGGTGTCATCTGCAAACTTGCTGAGGGTGCACTCTATGCCATCTTCCAGATCGCTAACGATCTTTCAGGTCATTCCATCATCTCAGCACAGACCCTCATCTATCAGCATTGACAAATGATTTTTCAGCCCACATCATCCAGACCAGCTCCAACATAGAACACTACCTTATCGGGTGATACTATACAGGGCAGTAATACAGCTGTATCTATCTTTATCTTGCCTCTCTTTGGACAAGGTAATAATGTCTAAAGTCAGACCGGCCAAGACCGTGTTAAATCACATTACCAGATTTGCTCAAAATAATCTCAGAATTTGTTTCTACAGAAAAAAAATCAGTAGGAAAACAGGGCACAGAATCATCCACCACCACAAACATATCTGTCTACCACAACCTCAGTCAGCAGTTAGTTCATGTCCATTTTCAAAAGCCTGGTGATCTACCCTGGCTTCAAAGTTGCTGTAGATCTGTGCAGCCCCTTTTGTTAGCAGCTTCATTTGTAGCAGCTCCATACATAACTGATATTTTGTACTTATTGCAGGTAAATCTTCCTCTGCCTCCTTATCCCTTTTCCAGTTTGTTAATGTCTGGTGTCTCATGGGCTACCATGATGCACATAAATAACATACAGGAAAGGAGAAAATAAAGGAAAAGGCACTGTTAATGTCAGCTTTATTGAGAGGAAGAGTTGCACATTGGCATCAGAAAAAAAAAAAAATGTTTTTTTTTTTTAAAAACCCTTGCATCATGCATTGTTCCAAAACCACTGATGTAACCATTCAGGAATATCCTATGGCAGCAGTTCCCAATCTGTAGTACAGGTACCACCAGTGATACCCAGACAACCTGTCAGTGGTACACATTAACAGATTTACTATTATTACTTTATATGACAAACATTTGCTGGTGGTACTTAAGGTTGTATCGTTTTAAAATTGGGGGTGCACAATCTGTCAGAGTTTGGGAGCCACTGTCCTCTGGTGATCCACCAAGGCCTGCCTCACCAAACATACTTCTTTCTTCTAAAGAACTATGCAGTTTGCGTAGTAACATAAAGAACAGGAATTATAAAGAACAAAAATATAGGTTGTTTAAAAAGCTGAGAAATTGCCTGATTTTTCTGAATAATTGGGCATGCTGTCTTTGAAATACACACTTTACAGCCTTGCACATCTTTAACACAAAAGCTCCAACCTTAGATTCACTGACTCCAATGGCTATTAGCATCTTAAGAACCAGTTAAGGATAACCAGCTTCCATCAGGTGCCTACCTCTCTTTTCTATGTTGTGGGACTGCCACCCTGATCTTGTGGCACTACAATAGTTTGAATAAGCTCACCAGACATGTAGTAAAATGTCTTTTCTCCTATCTGGTACCACCATTACATGGTTATATGCCTGGTCCGAAAGCACAGATGCCCATATTTCCCTTGAGCATCTTAAATGGTTTGACTATAACACAAATACTACCTACTTGGAGAAACTACCTGGCCGAAGCTCTTGCATAACAAATCATGCTGAATTGCTAGTTTGATAAAAGAATGTTTGTCCATACATAAGACCCCCATAGGCCAGATGAGGGATGCTAGGGTGGTCCACACCCACAGACCAGTCCCAGGTACTGGAGCCAGTGTGCGCCCTGGACTGGCCCCATATACTGCATAAAGCATGTGACAGCCCTGCAGGTTGGACCTGTGCCAGAATGGACCTGTGTGCGGGCCTAATCTAGGCCAACCTAACAGGCAGAGCCAATCTAGCCTGTGCCCCAAACACATGCTGCACTAGGCGAGTCTGAGACCCACAGACAAATCTGCTGGCCATCAATAAATTCTTTGACACCCTTGACAAGAGATTATAGTAAACATTATGCAGATTAGAGACAGTGACTTTAAAAAAATACCTAGCATTTATGGTCAATTTTTTTTGTTTAAATCTTATCATCATTTCAACTAATGAAAGATGTTGATGCCTTCTATCACCCCCAAGAGCACTGTGGTTTTTTTAAACAAATTTAAAGTAATCTAAACTTCTTTCTAGTTGGAAGTTATAATACTGAAAATATGATACACACGGAAGTACAACAAAAGCAGCCAATACCATGCTATTTAAAAACATCTTTCATACCTGTTAGTGGTATCTTTGGGTTTTCAGGTAGTCTTCCTGGATCAGCTACCGAAGATCTCAATAACGAAACTATACAAAATAGTGAGCATAAGTAGTAGCCTGAAAAATAAATCCAAAATCATTCAGAATGACTCCAGCCGAAGACATGCATTAGTGTGTGTCACATTAATCAGTTCAAGCAAAGCAAATGATCACTTTATAGGAATAAGGCATGGCAGCATGCAATTAATGAAAAAAAATGAAAACTGACAAAATAATTAGCATACTGAAAAGTAAATCAGAATTAAACTTTCAATTTATTTAACAAAAGAAAAACAGGATCCTATCCTGTTTATTCATACTGTACACACACACACACACACACACACACAGAAATATTATTAAAATCAAGCACTGAAAGGTAAAAAATGCCAAAATTAAGGTGGTCACTGCAACCTTAATTCAGGCCCATTGTGCATATAGATTATGATCTAGTTTTGAATGACATAATCATACAAATTTGTTTCTAGAAGATCCACACCTCACTGAATGGAGAAAATAAGAGGGTTCTCATTTAACAGGTAGCTTTATATCTAATTTCACAGGTTATTAATGCAATAAACCTAACTAACTCCCCCTCCCCCCAAATCCTACCACATGGCATCTATTTGACATATAGATATCATCTCCTTTTTGCCATCAACATGTATGTTGAGCATCCATTTAAACACCAATTTTAACAGGAAAAAGAAGGTGACATCTTCCCCTGCTGCAGCAAACCTGTGTCTACTGCTTCTGCATGGGGCACCACCACCACTGCTTCTCTGCTCTCCTTGCTGCCAGAGCCACAGAGCCACTGCAGGCAAGGTGCAGGGTGTAAGAGTATGTTGGGGGAGGGGGAAGGAGAGGGACGGGAGGGTGCCTGGGTCTCCTTTCCCACCTATCGTTATGTTACTGTCAAACACCAACTACTTACTCCCCTCTTCTTGCCTAATCAATCCCACTGGGTTCAACTCACCTCTCCCAGCTTTTCATTCACTCTCTCCACTGCACTTCCTCCCTCCCAACACTTCCTGTTAGTCTTCTCACCACTCACCAGTTCCAGCCTCATTGCCACTAGGTCCACTACACCAATTCACCTGCATAATACCCTCCACCCCAGATCCACCTACTGTCTTTCATGCATTTCAAGCAAGTAGTTCCCTTTTCCATAACGTGAAGGGCCAAGAGAGGAATCACTAAAAGCATGAAAGGGGCAGGCTCTCTACTCCTGTGTTAACTGTGGTTTTTCCAAAACTTTCAATTTAGCCAAATCTAGGCAGATATTCATGGAGTTTTTAAAAGCTTTTAAATTACAGAAAGGCCCTCATGCTTGCTCAATTTCAGTTCCCCCTCCAATAAGATCCTAAAGATCCTTAAAAAATATTTTAGCAAAACATGGCAAAAACATATTTTCCTCTGGCATCATTCCCATGATTAACCTTTTCCAAAACAAGTCAGCCCAAGGCTGAAACTCAGCAGGGAACATGTGAGCTCAAATGGTTTGATTTTGGTAAAATTATAAGCAATTGAAGACAAGGTCAATGACAAGGTCAAGGTCTATGACAGACAATCACAACCATGTTTGTCTCTCTTACTTATACTGTAAGTTTTTTTATGTAAAGACAGTATCAACCTCTATATTGGTACAGTGTGCAACACAATAGGATTCTGATCCTGCTTGATACTTCAGAATTGCTGCATTGTAAATATTACAATAATTTCAACCAATTTTCTTATAAATATTTTTGTGTTATATGTTGACTAAGGCCAAGCTATCTTTTTACATCTTTAAATTATGTATTCTGTATATTGGTTCAAATGTTTTCAGCAGATTTGTTCTCCCTTATGCTTTGGGTTTGGTCCCAAGACTCATTTAATGTAGGGCTGTCCAATTTCTAAGTGGCCAAAGCCCACATGCCCCACAGGCCACATTAGCAAATGTTGCACCAGCAGGGACCAGGGGCCCTGGAAGTCAGACAGCCCTGATTTAATGTAAATATTTAAGACTGCTGGTTATTTTTAATATGGTATAAAAGCAAAACTTACAACAGCATTCTCTGCTTCATAGAAAAAACAGTAACGCTCCCTGGTTAACAATAAGCAGCTGAACAAAAATAATTCTAAGATCTTATGTAACTTTCAAACTTACAATCAGGATGTTCTTCATTTTAATTTAGAAATGCTAAAACATGAACCTGTGTTCACATGTCTAAAGACAGGTGCAATTCAGCTTTTAATAGCACATAACAGGCTATTATGCATTTCCATACTCTGGTTACTATATGCTCTCACACAAATAACTAGGAAATAGGACTGACAAACCAATTACAAATACAGTTGGGTTGTCTCATCCACGGTGGGAGAGTACTATGCCAAGGCGGGTTCTACAAGAAAAGCGTGCTAAAATTTGACTGTTTGACAAACCAACAACATTTGCATATCGTAGGCTACACGTTAACTATGTAACATATGGAAACAAACATTGGGTGGAACCAGGCTTATTAACTCCATTCAAAAAGCAAAATTTATTGAACCTGGGTGGCTGGAGTCAGATACAATGCAGCTTGATTTTCATAGGTGCAGATACTTCCCTCTGAAATCAATGTTTAGGTACTCAAATTTCATGTTGGAAATTTCAGCCTTTTTATTTAACTCTATCCATATGGTCCATGCTGCACAGGATAAAAAGATAGCAACCTCTGCTCTAAAAAGAATAACAGTTGTAGAAAATGCTTGCTGTAGGACCATATCACTGGGTGGCTACTGCAATTTCAAAGCTCCCCTTTGTACACCTACATCACCTTTGTAACTCAGAGGCTGGCCAGTTAGCTAGTTGTCCCTCCTCTCAAGGTTCTGTAGGACAGGGCATCCCAAAGGTCTCATCTTCACTGAAAAGCTACGTTGAGTGCTGCCCTAACTTGAGGCCCGTTAACATATAAAACATCTTTAACTTAAAGGTATTGGTGCTCTTAACTCAAAATGCTGGCCTTCAAGAGCCAAGTAAGGATCATATGTCAGCAGCTGAATTCTTAGATTAGTAATACAAACACAGACTAAGGCTACTTAATTGCTACTAGTCATTCAATGCTTTCCCATAGTTCCTCCCAAGATGCCAAACAAAGGCAGACAAGTTCTCTCACACTCATCTGGGAAATAATTAATATGCTGGCTCATTTTCCTGCAGCAAAAAAGAGCCACAGGATTGTGTCCTCAGAAATCTTAGTGCCACCCACTAACCTAGTAGTGCAGTGAGGTAGTCTATCCTAAAAGGAATAACCCAAGTATAGACAACCTGAGTGAACTCTGCAATGAACTTGTATTCCAAATACACCTATAATCCTTTGCCCCAGCACCAGCTTGTGATGCTCCATCTGATGTAGTTTTATCAAGAAATAGATGATAAATAGATATTTATTTGTTATCGTTAGGGAGCAGCTAATCATTTACAGGTTAGGAAGCAAAGACAGATGACATGATTCACATATGGCTGCACCGGAAGAAGACGTAGTTATACAGAGATACTGAACCGTACCAAGTGATGTGTCAGAACCCAGCTGCATTTTGCATGATTCTACCTAAAATGCAGACAGGTCCAGAATCTTAAGTAACACGAAAATAAACAATTTTGCATAATTTGATTTAAGAATAAAAGTTCTTTCTTATTTTTGAGAGTCAGCTTCAACATCATTTTTGGTAGACTGCTCTCATGCTTCCTGATTTGATACTACAAAGGTTAGAAAAGACATTATTGTCCAGAGGTCCAGTTTTTACTAGGTAGAAAAGAGAAATTGAGTAAAAATGACTTACACAAAATTGCCACAGCTGAAATATGTCCCTCTTCATAGTGAGGAAAGAGGATGACTTTGGGAATGAAGACTGTGTTGTAAAGCCAGACAAAGATAATAATGCCCATGCAGCACCAACCCTGAGGGTCAACCACAAAGTGAATCTGCAGCCCCATTGCATATAAATTGAAGACAATCGGTTTCACAAAGGGACAAAAAGACAACCCTAAAGAGGAAAAAAAAAGTGAAAATGTTAATATAAAATCATCATTGTGGTTATCTAAGTGTTACTTAATATTGCTAAAATATTTCCTAGATATTCAGTAGTATAATTGTTAATCATTTCACAATATATAATTTTGGAAACTTTATTAAAAATCAGACCCTTCTCAGTCACACACACACAGCTCATACACAGACCTGAGATATGCACATTTCTTTCTTTTTCTTTTCCTTTGTTTTTGCCTATTCAACCCACCCTATTTCTTCAGACAAATTTCACCCAATCTCTAAAAACTAGATCTCTGCACGCTTCTCTAGAAATCTGTGGGTACTCTACATTATTCACACATTTACTCTTCCATAACCATTAAAGCCGAAAGAGAAAGGAACTACAATTTCATAACATCTTCCACTTGCCATGCTAAGTGCAGCCAGTCAAAATTATTATATGTTGAACAGGTCAATAATCACCAGGAATCCTGGTTCTCTGTGTCTAAAAATAGCAAATTCTCTGATTTACAAAAGCAGAACCCCGCCCCGCAAAATTCTCTATTTACAACTCCCCAAATCCACATTTTTCCATTACTGAAATAAAACACCACTATATATATATATATCAGTTGAACACAATGTTTATTGATATATTTACAAGTATAAAGTGATTTGGAAACCTATTAGTGTCTCAATCACTATAATAAAATACATTCTAAGCATCTATACATTTTGGTGTTTGATTTTGGGCTTATCATGGAAAATCAGAGCTCTCCCTGCCCCCTTCACTTACCAGGATGTGGGTCCAGCTGCAGCTGTTCCCTGCTCCTCCCCACTGCTTTGTTGTGCTGAGCATCCCTCCTATGCTGGTGCCCAACTATGTCATTGCCCCTCACTCCTGACCCACAGCACCCTGTAGCAGGGCACTGTTAAGTGCCTGCCACTTTAAGGGCCTGAGCCAAGCTGCCAGCAGGTGCCTGATTGCAGAGAGGGGAGCAGTGGCCACACAGGGGCTGGGGGAGGAGGCTGGAGCTGTTGCCTGGGGGCACAGGGCTCTGGGCTCTGATCTTAGGCAGGGTGGGAGGGACCACAAGAATTGCTCCTGGGGCAGGCAGGTCCCAGCTGCACCCAGGCAGCTCCAGTTGCAGCCCTGCCCCAGGCACTGGGAGTTGTGAGCCCTGCCAGGGAGGCAGGTGGGAGAGCCCAGCTCTGCTCCCTGTGGCAGGCACTGCACCTGACCGCTCCACACTGGCTCACGGGGCTGGAGCCACTGCCCAGGGGCATGGGGCTCCTGGCTCTGACCCAAGGCAGGGCGGAAGGTGCTAGTGCCGAGTTTGGGATCATATCCTGCCTCCCTCCGCGTCCAGCCATGCACCACTCCCCCCAGTCCCTGGGCTGTGCTGAGCTGTGGTGTAGGCAGGTGATGTGGGCTGCTCCTGGGGCCGCTGCAGCAGGGGTTGGGGTGAGTGTGGACAAGCAGAGCCCCAGGGGCTTGGGGTGCAGCACTGCACAGCTGCAGGCAGCTGGCATCAGCCCTTCCCAGTGCCACTGCAGCAGGGGCTGGCGTGAGCGGGGACAAGCTGCACCGCACCCCATTTCCCCTGGGGCTCCGCTCATTCCCACTCACCCCAGCACCTGCTGCAGTGGTCCCAGGAACAACCGATGCCAGCTGTGGAGGGAGCTATAATGGGAGGCACGTACCTCTGGATCTGTGCGCCAGACGAGAGCAGGCTGCCACCCACCCCAAGCACTGGGAAGAGCTCGGTGCCACCAGCCCCAGCCTGCAGCGGCAGCCTGCTCTTGTCCCATGTGAAGATCCAGGAACGTGCACCCCTGAGGAATAACTCGGCGCAGTCCCACAGCCTGCAGCACCCCCCTGGCAAGAGCTGCGCTCCCCCTGCCCTGCACCCATTGACAGTTCCCTCCACTTTGCTCCTTGCTGCAGCCCCAGAAGCAGCGGACAGGCTGCACTGCACCCCTGCCCCTTCCCTAGTCCCAACCTTACTCACTCCCTCACTGCCACAGGAAAGTATTATTATTTTTCCCAATTTAAACCAATTTTCTCTCTTTTTTTCCTTTTATCCCAATTTCAACACAGGTTTTATGTTTGGAAAATAAACCCTGAAAAATTCCCGGATTCTTTTTTTGAAAATAAAAACTGAAAACGCAGAACACTAGCTATACTAAAGAGAGGATAAGACTCTCCCTGTCCCACAGCTGTCAGTCTCTTCACTTCTAGATAGAAGATTTATTTCTCTTGTCACTGAAAGAGGAGAAGAGGACAATAAATCTGTCAAGCCCAGGTTATAAAATACCTTATTTTCTTTAATCCCATAAAGATAATGTGGGGGGAGCAGCCATATCTTTTCCTGCAACTCTGGGGTTGCAATACCCAAACTTACTTTCCAGCTGAATGCGCCCACTTTCTTGTTCTATCGTTAGTGTTAATACATCCAAGCTTGCACTACTGATATGACAGTTCTTTTTGGTCTTCTGTCAGCCCAGTTTCTGTAACATCCTCTCAGTTCTATAATATTTCTAAAGCCAACACTCTTCACTCCCATCTCACTGTAAAACTGCACTTCCACCAGCAAAATTCAGACCAGGAATTCTCCCTCATCAGTGTTAACTACCATAGAAATATTTTGTGCAACACTGTGACAGATTAAGGGTGGCAAAAGCACATCCAATCATTACATTACCACTCCCACTGTTGCCACCATCCCAGCTATTAAATATTAATTGAACTGAATTTGCTTCTTGTAGACAAACCCTAGAATCTTGGCCAAGCTGAAGTCACCTCACTTCAACTCCTATCACTGTCTTTCCTGGCCCTCTAATTCCCAACTTCCCTTCCCTTCCTTCCTGAGTTCAGTGGCCCCAACTGGCTTTCTTTTACCATCACTTCCCTAATCAAATGTACTCACTGTTAAGTCATCAATTCAAGCTTTGGCTTCTCACTATCAAGGCAATGCACCAATCTTGTTTTCTTCCTCCTCCCATTGCATTCTCACTACTCCCACTCTTGCTTACTTCACATCTCCCAAATTTCTCCCTCCTCCCTGTCCATCTCTGCATCTTTTTCTATGAGGATCCATACAGTGAGCATTCCTATAAGTGACCTCCCTCTCTTTCATATTACTTTAAAGCTCATACGTCATGTTTATCAACTTCAATTGAAGTATTTCCAATTTAAAGCTAACACAAATCTATGAAGAGATGTTTACCTTTAAAAGGCAAAAAAATCAATGCATTCCTGTTGCTGTATAAATCAGGGACATCCAAATTCTTAGTGGCCAGGAGCCACAAGGACTGCACCAGCACGTTCACACTAGTGAGAGTCCTGGACCCCGAAGCCACATCCTCCTCACTACAGCACACGTGGGTGGCCACTGTACCACATGCATGGGTGGTGTCCTGCTCCACCTCACCAACCTGTGTCGTGTAAGCACACAGCCTAACCTCAGCTTCCTTGCTGCACTGCTGTGTGGGGTCTCCAGGTACTGTGGGCTATGCTGCCCTGTCCCCTGGGGAAAGAACAAGAAGTGAAAGTTAGGGAGGTTTGGGGAGTCTAGAGATGTGGCTGCAACAGCAGCCAGAGCAATAAGGGGAGAGGCAGCTGGGTAGGAGCCCGAGGACTGCACACTAACCTCTCATTGACGCCAGGCGACCAGTTGGACAGCCCATGTCTGAATCAAGAATAGCTGAGAATTCTTGATTATCTTACTCTTCTTTTTCAATTCTGGTACAGTAAGGGTGAGGATAGGGGGATAGTTGTATGGACCTTTTTTACTCCCTTCCTTTTAGACATACTGCTTGCTACTTATTTGTTTCCTCCTCTTCTTTGCAGAGAAACTGTCTTCTGAGCTCATGTGCTGAGATGATAGCATACTAGTTACCAGCTTTTGTGTATATGCCAGTAAGACTGCAAAAAAAATAAAAATAAATAAATAAAAAAAATTACTGATCCTTAGGGAATCCATTTAAGTTTTCATTCATACCACAAGAGAACAGCAGAGACTCTGTCACTAAGGAGAGTATCCCCAGAATGGATGCAGCCCAACAAACAAGAAATATAGAAAGATAACAGAGATGGAACGGCTGTTCCTAAGTGGCCCATCTAGTACAGGGCACGACAACAGTCAGAGATGCTTTGGAGAAAACAGCATGAATTCCCATCATGGAAAATTTATTTCAAACCCTCTAAATCCAGTCACAATTTAATTAGGCTCTGCCATATACACGTGTATGTGAATGTATATGCATGCCAACACTTTTCACGTTATGTAGGGTAAAAATATAACTGCCATTTATCCAAAATTAATATAAGCCTGCTGAGTTCTTTGGAGAAAATGATATTTTGGGGCAACGAATACCACATTTAGTTAGGAATTGTGTAAAAAGTATTTCCCAAAAGTGAAAGACAATATATACTACTTTCATTTGCTATTTTATTTTTTTCCAATATGAGCTTGATTTTCCTTCTTTGCACCATACATTATTATCGCTTCCCAGCCTTCTGAAGGCTCAGGACCTTCCTGGAGCAGTTCCTGAAGGACACCGTCCGAAACAAGTACACCAGCGACCCGAGGGCCAAACCCAACCAGGGCAAGGTCTTTGACATCACCTCGAAGTGGGACTCCAGCAACCACTTCGTGCCCAGCGGGCACTTCATGGACTGGCACTTCCTCCACTGCACCCGCCTCAACTGCCTGCCTCTGAACAGAGCCGACCGTTTCGGCCACCAGGACAAGAAGTGCCGACAGTGAGGGTCCGTGGCAGAGACCCTCCCCCACACGCTGTGCAGCTGCAGGCCACATGCCAGAGCCTGGCAGCTCCGCCACAACGCTGTCCAGAACCGCCTGGTGAGGGCCATCCCAGCCGCAGTGGGGGAAATCTCCGTGAACTGCACCGTCCCGGGCCGTGAGAGCCAGATGCACCCTGATGTTGTGATCATGAATGAAGAGGCCAAGAAGATCATGATCATGGATGTGACCATCCCCTTTGAGAACCAGTGCCAAGCCTTCACCGACGCTCGGGCTCACAAGTGGGAGAAGTACGCCCCACTGGCCGACATCCTGAGGGGCCGTGGCTACGACGTGACGGTCAACGCGTTCATCATGGGAATGCTCGGAGCCTGGGACCCCAGCAACGAGAGCTTCCTGCGTGCCTGCCACGTCTCCTGCCACTATGCTGCCTCATGGTGCCTGACACAATCCGCTGGTCCCGTGACATCTACATGGAGCACATCACAGGCCACTGCCGGTACTATGACCCCACCAGACTGACCACTGCTGGACCGGACTCAGAGGGGACCGCCTAACCCCCCCCAATGCACCTGATGGGCTCCACTTCAAGAGGAATCTTCAGCAATGGACCACCCCGCTCCACCCAGAGGACCCCCACGATGAGACTCTGTATGGACTGAGAAACTTTCAATCGACCTACTTCCTCCACCACTGCAGACCATTGTACGGGTTTGTGTGCATCTATCTCCTTTCTCTCTCAGCGTCGGGAACCACCTCCTCCCCTCCCCTCCCTGACCCCCGGGGTTAGTTGGCTAACATTGTATTTTTTGTAACCTAGTTGCGTTCCCTTCCCCACCCCTATCCCTCTAATGTTAGTCACTCATTCGGGGGATTTGTATTTCCCTACTGGCTTTGTCATCTTTTTGGATTCACAATCCTAAACATCTACTAATAAAATTCAATCTGACCCAGATTCTTTTGTACTGATCTGCAGCTAAACAAAATTCATTCCTATGTTTTCAGCTTTATTTCATATGAAACTCTCTCCAAGTGTCAAATATTCTCCACTCTCTTTGAATCCTTTTTGTTTGCTATATGTTTTGAGACAAGACACAGAAACAGATGCAGTAAGAACATTACCATGACCCTATAATAGCCAAAGTGTTTTATCTACCCTATTTTTCACACACCCTAAATTTCTGGGTTTTTAACCACAGCTTCACATTGACCAGAAGTATCCATGAAGCTATTTATAATAATATCCAGACTTTTTCCTTCAGCAGTAATAGTTACTTAAGACATCAGAAATCAGTATTTGTTTAAATTATTTTTTATTTTAAAGATGTAGTGCTTTGTAACTGTAACGTGTTTGTGTGTGTGTGTGTGTGTGTGTGTGTGTGTGTGTGTGAGTGTGTGTGAGTGTGAGTGTGAGTGTGAGAGAGAGAGAGGGCAATTCATGTACTTTGTTACGGTGGACATAAATCATCTAAATCAGTGGTGCTCAACCTGCAGGCCAAATTTGTTGGAACTGGAAGTTGTGGCAATTAATGCTGACACCACTCCTTGGCTGTTAAATTTGTGGACCGACTAGGAGCCCTACAAGACAGATAACACGATCTAGCACACCATGGCTGGAGCCAGCATGCGCCTGGTTGCTCCGCAGGCAGACCCAGCATGCTGACCCCAATGCTGGCTCTGGCCAAGAACCAAAACTTCCCACATGACACGACTCACAGACTGGCCCCATGCCACTCATCTGGCCCACCAGGTTAGATGGCTGATGATATCACTGAGGCCAGCAGTGTTCAATTTGCAGATGTTGGTGAAGACAAATGGTAAACTACAGTTATTACAATGAAACAAAACTAAAAAGCATCCTTTCTAGTTAAAGGAACTTATTTTTGCAGAATTTCCTTATAAAGGCACTTAAACAACTTAGTTGCTTCACAAAAAGTATGCTATACTTACATATTTGTGTCAACTTGAATTTTAAGACACTTGTTCAATAACATGCTAATTTTAATGATAAAGTAATTCTATATTTTCCTCCTCATTCCTGTTAGCAACACTGTATAACCAAGACAAGGGAGCAAGCAGAATTGTTTTCAGCTTGTGTATCATTAACAGAATTAATCTGATCAGAAAAACAGTTTTTAAATACACCAATGATGATCCATGAATGCAAAAAAAAACACCCAGACCAAAGAAAACATAGACATCTTGCAATTAAAAATTCATTTTATAAGTAGTTTGAGGAAAATGTATATGGATGATGTGCAGAGGTATGTGGATCATCACAATGGTCCCTATGGAAAACATCAGAAATTAGTTCCAAGCAAAGTGATCACAAAAAGTTGGAAGCTGACTTTCTATATCAGTAAGCTGCAAAGAAGCACTCAACTGGACAAAATGTACGGCTTCCTAAAATTGGTATTAGATGTTTTATATTACATTCTTAATTTCTTGCATTTTAGCAAAAGAATCGGTAACATTTCTCCAAATAACCACCTTGAGCACAAAAAGTTTGAAAGGAAGCAGTTGAAATTTTTACTGAGGAAACCATTAGCTGCAACCACTGCACATTGTAAACCTGCCAGGAAGAGCTGACTTAAGAGCTGACTTTTCACCTCTATCAAAAAAGTTCCTTATCTCTTTAACACGCTGCATGACTAAGGTTTACATAAACATGAAGAAAATCATTCCAACCCGCCCTTTCCTGCCCACTTCAACTAATGATGCCATAAATCCAGTATCTGTCTTTTATAATTATAGACAACATGAATTGTGATGTTATGAACACTGGGTTACAGGATCACCAGATGCCTCAGGCAGGCAAGAAGAAAGTTGCTTGGGG
>NW_005842649.1:245820-247676 GCF_000455745.1 Alligator sinensis | reverse complement strand
AGAAGAAGTGGGTGGGGGGGGGGGGGGGGAAGCTCTTTATAGATTGTAAATCAGAAATACTGATGTAGGCTTATTAAAAAATAAATACTTGACTTAACAAGTGAACAACAGAATTCCTATGGAACATCTTGAAGAAAGTCGGACATAATCCCTACTGCAAAAGTTTCCTGATCCCCCTTCGAAGAGGTAACTTCCCAGGCTGTCGGCAAACTACAGAAGTATGGCTGGCGCACCAATATGTCACCAGTTTGACACTGTCTGAGATCCTGTCAAGCTTCACCTTCACAGAGTGAACAGTCCTCACTGATGTCAATGGCATGAAGGTCAAGGGGCCAAATTAAGTATGAGTTTGAGTGTGTTTCAGTGTGTGAGTTTGAATAGGAGCATGTCGCCACACAAGGGGACCACTGCTTTGCAAAGCACAGGGAAAGATTTAAAGCAAATACACAATTATAACAATCAAAACCATCCTGTTCATCCGCACCAGTTTACACCCATGCTTCCCAGCCCACATGAAGCCAGTGCGCTATTCAGTCCCATGCTACACGTGCTCAGAGAAAAACGTGCTGCGTTTCCAAGAGGCTACATTCTCAACAGGGGGTGAGCAACTCCCGGCCCGTGGGCTGCACCACCCTGCAGAGCCCCGGGAAAAAGAGGCAATTAACAATGGCGCCCCTCCCCCACTGCCAAATTCCCAAACACCGGAATGGAGCTGGGCCACACCCCCTCCCCCACGTCGCTAGGCCAGGGCCAGGCTGTGCCCCGGGGGCTGGATCGGGCCCCGGACAGAGCAGGACAGGCCCGTGGGCTGAGTAAACATGCGAGAGGGGCGGCGGCGCCGCACTGTACCCAAGTGGGTCCGGTCGCAGCTGAATCCGGAGAGCGGCAGCCGACTGACGCGCGGCGAGACCCACCGCGGAGCAGGCGCAGATCCCCGCTCCACGCCCTTAGCACCGACATCCCTCTTGCCCTGGCCCAGGGCGGGACCAGGGACCCAGCCTCACCCCCCGCCCGGCCAGGTGCCTCCGTGTGCGCATGCCCCCCCATGGTCACGTCCTGCGGTAGGACGACGTCCCCCCGCCCCCAGCAGAGGCTGCGCCGATTCCAGCCTCGCGCAGGACGCAATCACCGCGCAGTCCGGGTGAAATCACGCCCCACCACCCCGAGTCCCGCCTCCCCCTTCCCTCCGCGCGCCCCCCACCGGACTGACCGTTGGGCGGCGCGAGCCCCCTCCGGAGCAGCGCGCGCTCCAGCTTGCCCGACTCGCTGCAGCCGAAGAGGGCCGCCTTCCGCTTCCGTAGTGCTGCTGCGCTTGCGCCGGGGGTGTGCGCCCGGCGCGCTCCAGCCTCCCCCGCCCGGGGGGGGTGAAGTGCTGCGGGCCACAGGTCGGGGGTGTTTGGGGCAGCCCGTGGGAGGTCGACTCTTAGCTGGGTTGCCCCGAGAGTCTTTCGAGACGGTGCTGTTAGGTGCACCCCTCCATGCCCTTCACAGCAGAAACTCAAGGATTTCCACTAGCGCTCCCCGTGGCACTAAAGCCTCGCTGCCCACCACGGGCACCCTATTTCGCTTGCCCCAGATGAATGGCTCCGTGATTTTTCCACAGTCAAAAAACGAGCTGAAGTGGAGCGCTGGCAAGTTCGGAGGGGCCTTCAGTCTCATTTAGGCACCTTGGGTGCATCTACGTATGGCCATATGGTGCCATGCTTTAGTATTTCCTTTTGGAAGTACTAAAGTACTATGCAGTAATGGCCCGTACTGTGCCATGTGTGCAGGCCGGCTCCCGGTCCCGTCCTCGCCGGGCGCGAGCCGGACCCGTCTGTGTGCACGGGAGCTGTGGCCGGCCGCCCGGGGACGCG
>NW_005842649.1:237838-245643 GCF_000455745.1 Alligator sinensis | reverse complement strand
AGACTCCGTGGTGTCGATAACTGGGTTCTAGGGTAGGGATTCGTCTGGGCTGCGATCGGTGACGGGGAGAGGCTAGAGGCCGTCGGTAAGTGATGCCCTGGAGTTTGCTAGGCTCCGGGAGTTCGGCAATTGGAGCCTCTATCGCCGCCTTAAGAAAGATGCACTGGGTTCAAAAGGACCCACAGCGCTTTGAGATCCATCTCTCCGTCTTTCTCTCCAACTTGGGCGGAAACCACCCAAGCCTTTTGTACGGCTAGCAAGCCAATAGCTAGCCGCCACGTGTGCCTAAATTAAGACCGGCCAATAATGTGGCTCAAATCTCAATACAAATGGCGGGAAAACTCCTTTGCAGCGTGCATCACTAAATGCAAAAGTCATGCACAATGCAAAGAAGGCTACAGAACGGCGGGAAACACTTTTCTGCACGTGGGTTCTCCATTACAACAGAACACTCCATCGTGCAAAAGAGCTCCAATTCGGCGGGAACATAATTTAGCGGTGCCGAAGCATACGCAATTAAAAAATCCACAACTTTGGGTTGTGACACCATGCACATGGCATATGGTTAGATGTGGCAGCTATATCGCCATAGCAACATATTAAAATGGGAGCATGCCACTACAGCAACGTAGCTGCCGATAAGGTGTAGACCCATGTTACCTCTATGTTACCGTAGCACACTGTACAGCGATGTAGCAATGAGCTACGTCATCGTAGGGAAATGTAGCGTACTGCTCAAGTCCAAAAAGGTCGAGAACCTTTGACAAGCAGGGGTGCAGGGGGTTAAGGGCTATCGCCACCTGCAACACAACATTTTTCTCCAGTTAAAACTAAGCTACAAGCTTTGCTAGTACTCCAGGGGCCTAGGGCTGTATTAGTTTAAAATTGAAGCAAAAAGCAAATAGAACTTCAGTGGAATGAACGACCAACCATTTGCAGGGCTGTGAAATAGGAGCTTCATTACCAGAAGCAGCAAACAGGCAGCAGAATGGCAGAACAAAGGCTAGCTTGACTTGTGGAACACCAAGACTATTAAAAAGGAGAGAAGGTTGGTAACCCCTATGGAACAGAGCGTTTAGAAGGGGTCAGGTAGACGATAATGAGTCACAAAGTCAGTTGGCTTCCTCAGCACTGTCTGACTAGAAGTGCTGCTTCCAGGCAGTTGGTTTTAAACTTCAGCTGGAGCAGGAATCAAAGGGGGGTAGAAGTGCACTAGTAACTAGTGAATGCCACCCACAGATTCCTCCTGCCTATGACAATCTCCAAACCTCCCATGCTGCTAACAGCACTGCTAGTCACAACCTTGCCAACCTGAGGAGTCAAGTTCCCCCCTCTCCCAAAACATCCTGAGACAGATTTTGCAAATAACATGACTTGGGTGCTTTTTTTAAAACTTTCATTGGCCCCAGACCTGTTCTGGCAGAGTCCTGTGGACGTCAAGCTTTTATGGGCCCTTGCGAGAGCTGAAAGCTGCTTAATTAAAGCTGATAGAATTACTGGTAACTGCCAGGAGCTAGGGCCTTAAGGAAAACACTAAATACGGTGAGATTTTTTTAAAAATCACAGGAGATATCACCACTCCTACATGTGACTCAACAAAGCATGCTAAATTGGTATATGCAACCTACATGCTGTCAGGAAATGTCCTCTTTCCTGGATACCCCTGCCTACAATTACCCTGTTTCTCCTTGAAGGAAAACTAGTTTGTCCACAGACAATTGTTAATTGAGTTATTTAGTTCTTAAGTTGTACACCTCCATCTGTCAGTGATAGAGACTTTACAGAGGTTATGGATAGATACAATCAGGGCTTAAGGTGAGAAAAAAATCTGAACAAACAGCTGAATAATTACCAGCTTTGGGCTTTCAACACAAAAGATATTGCGCAATGAGCTAGGATGTTGTATGCTTTTGTGTGAGACAGCTTACTCTAAAAGTGCTACCATCACACTAAATAGGGTCTGCCTAGAGAATTAGGGTTCAATAGCTAGTAAATTCACACCCTACCTTGTACTTCCCCATGTAGACAAGCCTTTATTTCAACCTCAGTTCACACACTGGTGAATTGTTGTTTCTACCCACAACCTCTCCCTAGTTCCCACATTTTGTTCAGTTTACAGACCAAAAGATGACTTCTTTAACTGCTACAGCTGCACAATTAATCTGGAAAACAAGCTCGTGATTATTATTGTTAGTGGTTGTTACTAGTGTAACATAATCAGTATATGCGCGGGTCTTATTACAAACACGTAGTAAATGCGTCCTTCCCTCAGAAGCTTACAATCAGAGACTGCCAGCTTAACAGAAGTCAGTGGTTTGAAGCTGATGCAGAAGTCCAGAAGGCATCTAGACCTGTTCATAATAAGCAAGTGTATAGTGTGGTAATACAGACTGAGCTGACAATTTCCTGGTGCTGAGGTGGAATAGAATGGAGCTAGAATGGAGCTTGTTCTTCCACAGCTATATCAGTCCTGGACTGCAAACAGGAGTAAAAATATGTTACATAAACAATAAAATCAACGTCTCATGCACACTGGGAATTTATGAGTGAGCCAGCTCTATATTGTCACCTCTGTGATCACTTTGAAATGAGCCTTATTCACAGAAATGGGAGGCAATGAGAGAAGCAGAAAAACTAGGGAGACATCTTTCGGATTCTACTGCTTAATCCTTTGTGTTTAATACATCCTAATTTAAATCCTAAATTGAAGCTTCTTTTGGCCCAATATTCAGTGATAATGCTGAACATTTGTACACATCCACCAGTCAGTAAGCCATGTCCATCTCTCTCTTGTCACCCTGGTAATGTCCCCTTTGGTAATTTAACAGCAAGATGGTAGCTCTGTAGGTGCAGCAAGTGCCTCACTCTCAGTTCTAGGCCAGCATGTTCAATTCACCAGGCTCAAAGAATTCTATTGTATATCTGTGGGAACAATTTTTATTTTTACAATTTAAGTTTGGGGATTAGCAATGGCTAATTGCCACAGGCAGCTTGATAATGGACAGCAGTTTCAGATTCCCAGCTGGGAATCATGCCTTGAGCACCCCTCGCTGATGCATATACATGATCTCTTGGCTATCTAGAATCATCCCATCTGTTTGAGTGGCATGATTCCCATTCTAAATTGGTCTGACTTTTGCCCTCCAGATTTCTTCCCACATAATAATGGGTGAAATGGGCAGCCTGAAGAGTAATGCAATGTTCATCTCTTCTACAGCAATTTCCTCCTTAACGTTACTAAAACACCTCCTAATACTTGATCATGATTGTTGCCATGTATGTGCCAAAAAGAATATCTGAGAGGTAATGGTGACAGAATTCAGAGAGATTTTAAGCTTTCACCCAAACTTAATTAAAGGATAAAGATGACCATTCATCCTGATTTATTGAGGTTCATCTGTCACATTATTTGGGATTTTTATAGTGCTCATGGTTAACCTACTATAGGCTGGAAGTATTCCTACTTAGCATTTGGGAATGTTCAGATGAGTGAATATAACAGGTCTCAATAACAGTAGAATAACTCTATACCAAAAAGAGCAACCTATGCATTTCCTGGAGAGCAGGCAGCAGCGAAAAGGATCTGATTTACTGAACAACACTGGCTGAATAGCTGCTGGATACAAGTGTGAAAATGGGCATAAAAATAGCCCCATAAGAAGGGGCTAATATGTGAGTCTCTTTTTGTGCGGATGAGGCATGGCTGAGGGTGTGTGGGACCAATTTATTGACATGAAGAGAAAAGCGAACATGCAAAATGACTCAAGGAGAATAAAGTTAAAAAAAAGAGAGAACTTAGGAAATATAAAAGAAAAACACATTAAAGAGAGGGAGTGTTAGGCAAACAGAAGAAGATTGCCCCACCAAGGAAAAGGCCATCCAAAGTTAGTGAAAATATGCACGCACATGGATGCACACGTACACACACACTTATACTAATGCCTTTTCTTTAGCTAACGCTGAACTGCCTGTTGAACTATTGTTCTACTCTAAAAATCTCTACATAAAATGGCTTGTTCACTTTATATCTGCAGAACAAGGAAGTTTGGGAGAGTGAGCAGTAGTCTGTTCAGGCTTACATATCAGCAGAACTGCAGCTAAAGGTGTGGACACACAACACAATCAGTACAGAGTAATTTACCCCAGATTATACTCCAAGGCAAATTTACTCCAAAGGGGCTGGCACAAATTAGCTGCCTGCAACAGGTCCTATAACTGTGCCTAGCCACTACATGGAAGAAGAGCTAGTTTGCCTTAAACAAACAGCTACCCTGGGATAAAATTGACTACGGGAGTAGGGAAACACCACCTTCCACTTGGTCAGTTTCTCATGTAGTGGAGTTACATTTTTCAAGGAGCAACTTCACCTTGTATTTGAGTGATTGACTGTGTAGTAGGCCTGTGCATCATGTATCTGCTCCACTTTTAATACATAGTGGCCATGTCTACATGAGACACTGACTGTGCAGTTGTTACTGCGCAGTCATTTAGTACTTGTATACCCAAGTACTAAATAGCTGTACCAGTCACTGCTCAGTAGGGTCCCCACATGGCTTCCTGGTGACACTGCAGTAGCTTGTTACTAATGCACAGTAATGTCGCATCATGGTTTGTTCCATGCGACACTATTGCACTGTAGTAATGAGCTGCTGCACAGTAGGCATCTCCTGTAGACATGGCCAGTAAAGTCAGTTTATCTTCCAGTAGAATTATTGTATTTGCACCCTTGGTTCTCATTGTGTAATATTTGGTGGTAATGCATGAGCCTGCTTGACTTGCCATTTCGAAACTGAGTTTCCAGGGATCAGAGTTAGGAAACCCTCAAGGTTTGGACTTAAAAAGTAAGTGGGTTTGACATGGAGCCACTGAGAGAAAACAGAAAGATATAGAACCTCACAATACCATTTCTTACTAAATCCCTCTTTAGATTAGCATACCTAAAAATAATATTGGCCTTACTTACGTATGGTCCCCTGCTCATTTGTAAGTATGCAACATACAGCATGAATTAGGCCATCAAAGTATTTTGGAATATATATGGAAAGCCTGCAAAGCAGAAACAACTCTATTCCTTTGGCTCCTGAACAGTGCACAACAGTGTAGAACCCTTCTTGGAGTTTCCTAATGTCTGTGTTGTGTTGTTGTTGTTTCTAAATTACCACAGGAGCCACCAGCTGTCATCATAAAAATTTTATTGGCACTCTGTAAATATTAAATCAGCATGCTAAAACCCTGCCATGTGTAGTAGCAGCTGATGCTCTCTTATGGAGAGCACATGGAAAAGAGAAGTTTGCACTATGACTCCCATGATTCTTGCTGCTTACAAGTCCCCTGCTTCAGGAGGATGTGTTCCAATATTAATTTTGTGCCCCATCATGCTCCACAATCCATGTGCAGAAGGAACTGTGCACAGGCATTGTCTGGACACAGCAATCAGCTACCTTCACAGAACACCAGACTCCTCTTCCTGGATCTACATTCTTATATTCTGTGTGAAATTCGGAATAACCGTTTCTCAGTTGGGACACCACAGCCCACTAACCACATCCCAGGTTTCTCTGCAAACCTCTTTAACATCCATAATTGATAATCAGTAACTACAAATCAGGGGACAAATTCTTCCTGACACCACCGGCCACATTCAGTATGTAAATTCTTGATGTATGAAGCCCTGCCATACTGATGTTATGTGTTAGAAATGGAGCTTGACTTCTTTGTTGCTTTGAAGACCTGTCAGTCACTACAGCATATGATGTCACAGACTGACATATGGATGATGATTTAACAATGGAGAATCTGGAGATGAAGCAAAGAAAGGAGCCATCTCGATCGCTTCTCCCTTTCCCTGGCCCCATAGCTATGCAAGTGGGTGAAGTAAAGAAGAGAAATCCTCCTATAACAGAGCATGCAGCTCATCAGCTGCCTCTTGGAGGGTGCCCTGAAACTCTACTGTTCCCCTTTGGTCTAGCAGAGTCATTAGGGGTGGCTAAGCCAAGCCAGCCAATAGCCTCAGTTTGCCAGGTTAATTCCCTGCCAAGGACTCAAAGGCAACTCAGAGACACATTGCCAGTTGGTCTGTAATTAAGGACAGCTGAGCCTTTGCAGACGCAACAATTTTGAAGCATGTATAAAGTGCTCAAGAGGGTGTGAGTTTAAGATAACTGAAGGCCAGAGCATGGTACTTAGAGATTCATATAGGTGCTGACTCATATTTTGTCTCAACTTACTTTATCTTGTCATTAGCCTGGCTTGCAAAGTATTTGCTACAGAATTGTCTCTTACTTTGTATGTGCAGTAATGGAGCTCTAATCCCTGCTCCTGTAATCATTCTGAAGATAACAATGCTTGTCATGATGATGCCAGTTTTAACTGAACCAAAATTGTGCAGCAAAACCTATGTGTGACAATGATTTTGTGTTCAAATGTAAACCTGTGCTGTCCTTTTCCTTCATTATTCTACCATTAGTCCTGTTACAGTCCTCTTCCCCACACCCAATTTCCTTCCTTTGTGAGGCTAGGATAAAAGTGGTTGTGATATCAACTGATCATAACTGTTCTGGACAAAGTACTGAGTGGGCGCATCTATATGAGATGCTTGGCAATGTAGCATCAGTAGGCATGAACCGTGATACTGCCACTACTCTGCAGTAGGGTCAGAAATTAACCATGCGCCACTAGGACTGTGCAGTGCAGAAGCAAGTACTAAATGACTGCTCAGTACCAACTGCATAGTGGGGTGCACATGCAGATGTGCCAAGTACAGCACAAAATATCAGATAGATGTTAAAGATCTTACTGACCTTTATACCTAGGTAGAACTGAGGTACAGAACTATACAGCTGTGTTCAACTTAATTAATTGTTTAATATAATTAAAATTCTCAATTAAGAAAATAGTCCCCCCATAAGATACAGTTTATGGAGGCAATTAGATTAAGCAGCAGTTGTTTCAGTTATTTATTTTCTAGTTGTATTGCAGAAACACCAGTTCAGTCAGCAAGCATCGAAGTAAAAAAAAAAAAAAAAAAAAAGGAGAATCCTCTGAAAGGGTCAGATGCAACTATACTGCAGTCTCTAGAGGCTATATATTACTTTCACTGATTAAGTCTGCAGTACAGATACTTTACTGGCACATGAACACCTGTGTAGTATGCCAGCAAAAAAGGCTCTCCTTTCCTTGTGTAGATGTACTTGCACTGGCAAAACTATCAGTACAGTAAAACCACCACTCAAAAGCAAAGTGAGCTACAATATAAAAGTACCCTATTGTTTTGCTGCTACAGATGCATCTACACTGGAGTCTTCTGTCGGTACAGCTATGTTGGTGAGGGATAATATTTCTTCACATTCCTGACCATTAGAGCTATTTGTCAGGAGTTTATAATGTAGAGATGCCCGCAGAGCAAATTCCTGTTAATATCTGGGCACAACTTGCTCCTAATATGGAGTTTTGCAGGACTCTGAAATCTGATCCAATTAACACATTCTTGCAATTGCAGATTACAGTGCTAATTACATGCAACTGATCATTGCTGGGTTAATTAAACATTCATCCAAAAAACTACAGCACTAATCTAATTAGCAATTACTACAGCTGTCATTACCTCTTTGCAACCAAATGGTGCAAATGGTGCAAATTCACACTATAGACCCAATCCTGAAAAGTCCCTGCGTGAAAATGACCCCTGACTTCAATGGCACCTCTTCACACGCAAGATTTTACTCTAGGGCCCAAGAAGAAAGCAAATCCTCAGCAAAACCAGCCCCAGGTGTTACATTAAGATCTCAAGAATATATGCATGTCTC
>NW_005842649.1:227845-237807 GCF_000455745.1 Alligator sinensis | reverse complement strand
CCCCCGCCCCCGCCCCCACCAACTCACGAGTTTGGCTTAAGCAAGAGAATAAAAGAATCATGTTGAGGTTTTCTTTATTTGCCTTCTGGTTTTGAGCCTTTCTGGTGCCTTCATGCTTTTCTCTGCAGCCATGAGAACTTTTAAATTAAAATAAAATCTCCAGCCAATTGCACAATTCAGGAACTGGGGCTTTAAGAAAAACACGTTAGTGCAAGAGTCACAGTAACATTATGAAAGTTGGCCACATGCTGCCAGTGGTTTGGTAGTTCTTTTTTTCTTCCAGATTTTGGTTTAACAGAAGCAGTGGGGGGTATGTTTGGGAATATTGGTGCTGTGAATTTTGAGAGAATTTTTTTCCTCTTCTGCTTTGTTATAAATGAGCACAGGGAGTTCAAAGTGTTTAGAGAAGTTAACTATGTAACTGTCACATAAAGTTCAGTACAGTATTACAGGGAAGCAGGACCAATGACAGAATTTAGAATTGGGCACTCACACAAAATTCTATAGCGAAAGCTACATGGAAACAAACAAAGCAAAGCACAGACCCTATGTTATTGCATGCTGTAGGAAAGCATTTCTTCTTTCTATCATAACCCATGCCTATTAAAGCTCACAGATGAAGCCTTGGAGAGAACCATGGATGGTGAGAGACTTTTGACAGCCTGCCCCAATGAGGTTATCCCTCAGCAAAGTCACATTATGAAGCTCAGAAGTGAAGTATTAAATAAAAAAATTATTAGATGCAACACATGAACCGTTTAAACTCTAGAGATTGTTATCTATGGTACATGCAGCCTATTCATGATTGGCTTAATGCCCTTTATACACTATACTGGTGTAAAAGAAGAGGTGGCAAGAGTTGCAGGCTTACTTTTTAATCGCTACTGTGTAAGCTGCCTCTTTAAAAACAATTTGTGTATTCAGAAGCATAATTATATATTAATGCCCAAGTCCCTTACTTTATGAATAGCCCCAGTTGCAGTTTTGTGGATTCCATGGAAATCTCAAAATCCAGGATTGTCCACAATATCTGCTAAATCAAAAAACCAAACACCCAAAACCTTAATAAAAATAAAGTCCTGGCTTCCCAGTGGTAGCCAGCAGTCCTTACTGCTGGGAGGGGAAGGCACTGGCTGGCAGGGCAACATGAAGAGCAGCAGACAAGATGGCAGCTGTCCCCTTGCCCCACCTGGTGGGTTTCTCCACCAATCAGTGCTGAGGGGAGGGGCAGCACAAAGGGCAGCCAGCAATCAAGATGGTGGCTGCTCCCTTACCCCTACTCACACCTTGGGGCCTCTCTGCCAATCAGTGCCAAGGGATGGAGCTGCTGCAAAATCTGCTCTGCGCATTGCAAGCTAGCCATGAAAACCCTTTTGTTTCACTGTGATTTAGGTAGGTCCCTATTTATGAATTATGTACAGCAAACTACGGCTATGGCTTAGATGCAGGATCAGAAAGTGAGCTGTCAGTCAAACACGATGTTCAGTAAATGCCCTTTGAAAAATGACTGCATTCCTAAAGTATGGAATTGATTTATTTTAAAGGTAATCTGTAAAATACTTACAACATTGCTACAATGTGTGTGTAAATAAATTAAGCTCACCCATACTGTGATAAATATTTCAGTAACATTTCAGGCAATATTATACCTGTGATAAAGAAGCATTTGAGAGATATTAATATATATTTTAACACTGTTGGTTGAATGTGTCCAACTAAACTCTTAGAGGGTGGGCAGGGTTCAAATTATACTCCGACTCTTGTTGGGATCTGTGGTGGTGGCAGCTGCAAGCTGGAAAGAGCTGCTGCCAATGCCTGAGGTTCATAGGAAGGTGTGGGGTGGGCCATGGGCTCTCGTCTCTTATGGGAGGCTCTCATCTCTTATCGGGGAGCTTATGGGGGGTTCAGTCCCCCTGACTTCCCCCCCATATTTTGAACCCTGGGGGGGTTCCCCTTGCAGATGGCCATGGAGTTGCCTTTTAACAGGTTAATTGGGTTTATACGTATTTGGGGACTGGTTAACTTAGTTCTGATTTCCAGTTCAGATTACCCAATAATGAACTTTTAAGGCAACAGCAGGTGGGGAATCAAAGGCCTAAAAGTTTAGGAATAATAAAGTCCAGGAAGGGGCAGAGCAGGATTAACACATAGGCAAACTAGGCACATGCCTAGGGCCCTGAGCTGCAAGGGGGGGCCCGGTCCTTCCCTCCATGGTGGTGGCACGAATGGCCCCATCCACCTCCCTTCCCTTCCCTTCCCTTCCCTTCCCCTCCCCTCCCCTCCCCTAGCTGCTGTGGCAGCTGCTCCAAGACCCACTCCCCACGGGCAGCAACACTGAGGTGGGGAGGGGGGTCTCAACCAGCTCAGGGTCCATGTGTTTGTTTGCCTAGGGCCCACGAAAGAGTTAATCCAGGCCTGGGAAGGGGTTAGAATTTGGTTAAAGTCTATGGGTCCTGAAACTAAAGGAACTGTTAGCTGTTAGCCATGACCGCAAGAAACAAAAAGAGAAAGGAGAGAACTCAGAAGCGGGACTAAGTGCCAGAGGTGTACAGGCTGAGATCAGTCAAGCTTATCCTATATTGAAAAGATTTACCTCTAGAGTTATCCTGGTCTATTTATATAGGTATAAATGGCATATACCTACAATCCCTGATATCAAGCTATAAACAACTCTCCAAAAATCTGAAGAAAATGATCTCGTATTAAACTGGATTGTCTTTCATAAAAAGTTTTTTAAAACTTCAAACTAAATAAATATTTCAGCAAAATGTTTGGTTTTGATTGAAAAGCTATTTTTTCAATGAAAAATAAGTTTAAACAAAAATATTTAGAGGAGCTTTCAAGTACCCTGTTGAATGGACCAAGCTTTTGCCTTCATTGGAAAAAAAAAAAAAAAAAAAAAAAAAAAAAAAAAAAAAAAAAAAAAAGCAGCACATCTCTATAGTAAGGTACCCAATTCAAAATCACCATGTCCATGTAAATCATAGTGGCGATAAGGCACCTTCATTTCTATCTTAAGGTAACTAATCAAGATCAAAACCAGAACATAGCTATAAGGCCAACCTTGAATAGCTATGCAAGATAAAAAAAGTTACCCATATATTATGTCTTATACTATTTTACATGGCAAAAGAGATCCATGATGAGCTAGCTGGAAGTAAACACAAGAGTCTAAAGGTTTGTGTACTTAAAGAAAAGGTTTGCCAATTGAGACATGCCATTGGACCTATACTGGCGATTTCCCTACTATAGATACACTAATATCCATGGGGAAAAAAAAGTTATTTTGTTGGGGTAGCTCATCCCAGTTATCTAAAGGGAATATACTTTAAAGGCACACAGACCCCCTGCAGTACTAACACCAGTTGAACTAAACCAGTGGTAAAAAGGACAGGAGTTTTTTTTTTTTTTAAGAATTACCCTGGTTTAATCACTTATTCCCACTCTGCATACTCATCCTCCCTCTCTCTCAAGACACAAATGGAAACATCTGATACATTTCAGGCAATGTTATACCTATGATAAAGGAGCATTTGAGAGAGAAAAATCTATATTTTCACACTGTTGGTTGAATGTGTTTGACTAAAATCTCAGGGTTTTTTATTATTATAATTTACAAATGATCATGGAGTTTAAAGGTGCCTTTCAGCAGATTAATTGTGTCCATACACATTTGCATGCAAGTCTGAATGTAAAGGACCCATTTCAGGACCTTTAGTCTTCTGAATCTCACATTTGCATTCCTCCACAATCACGACCACCTTCACAATGGGGACAGACTTGGTACAGTTCAGCTCCAAACGTTTTAAGTTGAATTTAGCAGGCAAACAGTGGGAACAAAAGGTGTAAAGACGATCTTCTGGGCCAGGGACATGAAAGGAATTACACTTTCCAAAACAAAGGTTATTCTGGACCACTGCTTTTTCACAGTTCTCATGCACAATACCCTGAAATAGAAAACAGGCTGTAGTTACATTGGCTTTTTAAATGTGGTCAACTCAACTCCTCCACACTTTGTACGTTCAAAACCCTCATGGACTTTTTGGAAAATATGAATATGCAAAGTCTGCAGGACTGGGCTTAGATTTATACAACTCCTGTTATGTTTTCAGTTGGTACTGCTAGTTACTATAGCATTCCAAACATCATTTTTATTTTAACTAGTAACAGAATTCAGACGGAAAAAGAATAGACTTCAGACCTTGTAAGGCTATTTTTTTAAATCTTTGTATTAGCCAGGAAAGCAAGTTTTACTTTGCTTTGCAAAGTTTTAATTGGCTGTGTCTTTGTTTTACATATTGCACACAAAGAAATGTCATTTGCTATTTAGAATGTCTAAGCTTTTGTCACAGTGAGCTAGCTTGCAATTTTGTCTACATAAATGGATTCCCAGAATATTAAATGATCTCAGTTCAATGTGCCTTTGTGTTTGAACCCTCTGACCCCATCGCTGGATTACATTGGTAAATTAAAGATCGATTTACAGTTGAAGGTATCATGCTGGTTAGAGGTGCAATTTCTTTCTAACATGCCCATAGTTATACCATTATGTACCCTGGTGTAGGTGCAGTTGTACAAGCATAAATAAGGGCACCTTATAACAGGATTGCTTCCCAGTTTAGTGTAAACTACAAGTATATTGGGTAACTTAGTAGTTTCCACAATATGGTCTGTGGACTGCTGATAGTGAGCTATGCCAGATGAAGTAATCTGCAGTTAGTCTACAGATCAGAGGCCCAAATGCCTTTGTAACTTTTTCAATTAAAAGTTTGGTTATAAGAATGCCTGGTCATTTGCAAGAAATGATGATCACTGACTGTGGTCTGTTGGTCTGAAAAAATAGTGACAAAAGCACTTTATGCTGCTTATAAATTCAACCACACTTAGGGGGAGTTTATAGTATGCTACCGTATAGTTTAAGCAGTATAACTTTCTAGGCCACATATATCTTTCACACTCCTGCTAGCATGAAGGTAACCTAATGAGGGGGTATGAAAGAAGGGTGATCTCTGGTGGCCATTATACCAGCAAAACTGTACCTTTATCTATACAGTTTGTTTTCCTTAGAGGTGGTAAAAGATCAACTTTGATGGTGGAGCTGCATCCACACTTCAAGCATTTTATCAGTGTTCTTGGACATGAACCTAGTATAGACAAAGGCTTACTTGTTCCTTGATTTTAATTTAACACATGAAGAAGCTATGTTTATCCATAAGAAAATAAAACAACCTAGCTCCTGAACAATTGCACTGAGACTGATGCATGAATAATTCATGAGGCCAGATGACTGTTCTCCCTGTGGTAGGGCTAAATTGGGAAATACGATTTGTCTTTGATTACAGACAAAAAAAAGAGAACCCCTTCTGCTCATTGTATCTTGATTTCATTGGCACTCAGCTTTGTGATCAGACAATTTGTCTCACTGACCTAAAAGCCAAACAGGTCTTTTTCAGTAATATTGGTTATCCCAATGCGCCTTTGTTGCTTAGCAAGTACAATCAACCTGTATTGCCTTTAGTTAGTGATTACAGATGACACATGAAAATGAAAGGAGCAAATATTCACTAGTGATGGGCCCCTTTCCTAGGACTTGTACTTACCTGTGAAAAAGGCAGAGTCCAGCAGGTTTCCTGATGCATCTCATCGGTCTTGATTGGCAGGACAACCTCCTCAGAGGCTGAATTTTTTTGTAGTGTGAAATGGTCCCAGAATTTCTTGGCATCCTTCCTATAAGAAGACTCAGCTTCCCTCTCATGGGATGAGTGGGGAGGTGAAAAGTTTCTCAGACTATCAGAATGAAGAGCCTCTTTTCGTGCAGGTGAGCTTTGGGTTGTCTGGAGCTCTATGAAAGGAAGCATAAATCGGGACAATTTTTTCTCTCCTGGCTTCTTGTTTTCTGCAGCATGCTCAAGGGCTGCTACATACAAGCTTGGCCCTGCTCGGATTCCTTCAGAGTCTGTAGGATCTTCCCTTAGCAGCTCCCTAGGGACCTCTCTTTCTAGCAGAGTTTTATCTAGGTAGAAAAGGTGCTGAATTCTTCCCCTCTTTTGTCTTGGCTGCTGTCCTCCCTCCTCTGTTGCTCCAAAACATGAGATCAGCAGCAGCTGGAGCAGCAGCAGAAACAGAAACATGCTGATCCTGCTCAAGTGCGCCCTTTTACCCTTATGTGTCCTTTGGTTTCAATAAATGCAATATGCTGGCTTTATACAGGAGACCTAAGCAATACTACAGCTGCTCTGTGTGTGGGAGGTGCAGGGACAGGAGGGAATCCTGCTGTAACTAAACTCATTTGCTTTAGATTATAATTATGATAAGAGAACTGTGTTAATTCAGCCCTGCTTTATTCCTGGGTATGCTCATTGGAAGCTCCTATCTCAAATCTGGTCCCCTGTAGGGCATGGGACACAGTGGGAATGTATGTGGGGGAAGGGAATCTGTTAAAAGAAATATTTGGGTGAGATGTTTAGCTGTGGTCTAGGAGTTAAGGGGAAATGCCTGGATGCGTATTAGCTCATTCAACATGCCCTTTATTTGTTTTTTCTCACCTTCCAGACCACTAAGGCAGAATCAAAATGGGACACAATATTTCATTAGAATAGAAGAAAGAGGGGGTAATAAACTATTACCACAAGCCACAGAGAAAGACATTTTGACTTTTTTCAGAACTGACCTGTAATTTGGATCCTTCGGTTTTTGGGTTCAGGGTAGGAGTTACCTGCACTAGAGCAGCAGAACTCACCGTGCAGCACATCTACATGGTAGGCTTGCAGTGGTGTAGTCACATCTATGTAGCTACACAAGTCCAAGAAGTCCCCATAATAAATAAGCCCTAGGTATAGAAAGCTGAACACCCAAAAACCGAGGTTTCCCAACATCAGGTTGGCTACATGAACAGACAGCATGGGGCTGCTGAGATGCTATAAGCCCCCAGTCATGTTTTTAACTGTGGACACAAACAATTGTTATGCATACCTTCCAGCCCCTAACAACTATGAGACTATATACCCACAGCTGCCCCAGAATAACCTAAAGTGAAACTGGAGCAATTAGCCCCGTTTCATGTAAGCATAAGCTGCCAAAGATTTACCTTTCACTGAGTGCATTTACATGTGTGATTTACTGTGGAGTTGACTAATTAGCTCTGCAGTAAAGCATCACTATCTACATGAGCTTTGATATTAAGGCACAGTGAATTAATTAACTCCACCATAAGATAGTACTGTCAGGGGCAGTAGTGTCTTACAGTGGAGACATTTACTGTGCTGCAACACATGTGTGGATGGTGACCGGGACAGCAGCATTTTAAGCTGGGGTGGCGCAGCCCCAGGCTGGCAGCAGGCTGGGGGGCCAGGAGGGATAAGGGAGGGGGAGTCAGCCATATGGCTCCATACTTTCAGCACTCTCATAACCTAGCCAGCCCCTCCACTGCCTGATTCCACCACCTGGAGCCCGGGGCTGACCCCCTGAGTCTGCTGGCAGCCTGGAGCTGCTCCACTCTGGCTCAGAGTGCTGCTGTCCTAGGCACATGTATAGAAGGTAGGCCCAGGAGCAGTGTATTCTGGAGCAGTGTATGCCCTGGAGCAAACTGCTCCAGAGTTTATCACTTCACATTAATTGCACATGTAGATGCAGCCACTGAGGAATAAGTGAAGACACAAGAACAGTTTCTGTGGTACCTCTAAGGTACGGCAAGTCCCTGATCCCTATTTATTAAGGAACAAAAGAATACTTGCACCTGTGCACTCACTTAATAGGGCAAGGTAGTGGAAATTATTAATGTGCCTAGCAGAGGGTGGGGTGGGGTGGGGTGGTACCATACCGTACCACCGTACCTAGTAGACTAAGTGGTTCACAGAGGTTGGAATATTCATAGGCAATAGTCTACCTCATCAGATGCTATGAAAGGCATGTCTTAGCTGCTGTGCGGTAACTTCTTGTGTTGACTCTTAGTCCATGATTACAGATGAACAGGGCCTGCTTACTCCTGAATGACACAGAGCTAAATTGCTTTGGTTTAGCTTTTACACACTGCAAGGTAAATGCCAGTCTAGAGAACGTTATTACTAAGCATGTGAGGAAAGGTAAAGCCCTGCCTTTGTTAATATGAAGGTGATAAAGTACCATTATTCTCCTAAAATGAAGTTTCTGCAATTAAGTAACCTTGTAACCTGGGGGCTGACCATTAGGGCTGTGTGAAATTTCACCAGGTGTTTCATTTCGAAGCTGTTTTGAGACATTTCGAGCTTGAAACAGCAACATCGAAATGAAACAAAAGGCTTCCAAATAGCTTCAAAATGAAATGAGGGCAGTCAAAATGTTTCGAAAGTTTCGAAGATTTTAGAGTTTTGAAGCCGGGCTTGCTTGGCTTGCAGCTAAACAGAGACTAAGGAGAGGGAGGGGGAAGGAGGGGGAAGGACTGAACATTATAAATCTTCTGTAATAAAAAATGGGGACAAAAGAAGGGCAGATCAAAGTCCTATGCGTCAGATTACATGGGGGTCTACTACAGGAGGAGGAGTTAGACCTAGAATTCTTAAGACAGCTCTCAAAGGCAGTACACTCAAAGGACCCATTTTTCATGGGGGACCTTAATTACCCAGACATCTGCTGGGAGGAGCAGCCAGCCAGGTCTGCCAGTTCACGTAGGCTCCTAACTTGCATACAGGACCTGCACCTAACACAGGAGGTATGCAGTCCCACTAGGGAAAATGCCTTACTCAACTTGGTGCTGACCACAGGGGAGGACTTGGTGGAGGATCTGCAGGTACAAAGTAACCTAGGAGGTAGTGACCACCTGTTGATAGGATTCACTACCTGGTGAAAGGTGGGAAAGATAACTAGTAGGGCGGAAGTGCTAAACTTCCAGAAGGCCAACTTCAATGAGCTCAGGAGATTAGTTAGAGTGGGCCTGAGGGGTAATAACATCAGTGAGTTGGGAGTTCAGGAAGGGTGGGAGTTCCTCAAGGGACTGATCCTGCAGGCACAGGGTTACCATTACAGTATACATAAAGGGATGCAAAAGAACCAAGAAACCATCTTGGTTGAGCAGGGAAATCCAGGAAAGCCTACAGGGAAAAAGAGAGGCTTACAGGCAGTGGAAGCAAGGGGCAGCCACCAAGGAGAAGTAACCGAAGCAGTGAGGAAGGCCAAAGCAGAAACAGAACTCAGGCTGGCAACAAAGATAAAGAAGGACTTTCTGTTACCTTTAAAGTACATAGGGAGCAAGAAGGCAGCACAGGATAACACAGGACTGCTACAAGATGGACTAAGGCAACTCATAACAGATAGGATGGACATAGCCGAGCTCTTAAATGATTTCTTTACATCTGTGTTCCTGGACACAGATACAATCACACCTCCCAATGAGACTTCAGTCTGGCATGAGAGAGATAATAATCCACCAGCGGTTAGCACTGACCTGGTGAAGGGGCACTCGGAGGGGTTGGACGTATTTAAGTTGGCAGGATCTGATGATCTTCAGCCAAGGGTACTAAAGGAATTGGCCGATGTCATAGTGAAACCACTGGCACAACTGTTTGAGCACTCTTGGCGCTCAGGACAGGTCCTAGAAGACTGGAAAAGGGCCAATGTGGTCCTTATTTTCAAGAAGGGGAGGAAAGAGGACCTGGCTAATTATAGGCTGATTAGCCTCACCTCTGTTCTTGGCAAGACTTTAGGAAAAATCATAAAGGATTGTCACAACCCAAAGGGTGTGATTTTTGTTTTTGTGTGCTTTGGCACTCCTAAATTGTTACCGCTAAATTATAGCTTCCTTGCACGGTGGAGTTTTCTGCTGCAAAAGAAAACCCCGGTGCAAGGGAGAATTTCTCGCCAATTTGAAGCTTTCTTTGCAGGGTGCATTTCTTTGTTGCAGCACAGAAATGCTCGTTGCAAAGAGTTCCCGCCATTTGTATGCTAATTCGAGTCCCATTATTGGCCAGTTCTAAATTATTCACACGTGG
>NW_005842649.1:220039-227328 GCF_000455745.1 Alligator sinensis | reverse complement strand
GGGCCAGCAGGTAATACAATGTTAAGGGGCAGCCGGAATGAGTTTATAGCAGGCAGATCCTGCCTGATTAACCTGGTCTCTTTTAATGACTGGTTCACAAAGTACTTAGATACAGGAGTAGGGGTAGATGTTATTTACTTGGATTTTAAAAAGGCTTGCAACACAGTGTCACACCCAGTTCTTACAAGTAAATTAAGTAGCTGTGATGTGTATTTTTTCACAGTCAGGTGGGTGGAAAACTGGCTTATGGGATGCACCCAGAGAGTGGTGGTGGATGGGTCAGTTTCTACCTGGAGAGATGTGGGCAGTGGTGTTCCTCAAGGCTCTGTTCTTGGACCAGTACTGTTCAATATCTTCATCAGTGATTTGGATGAGGGTATAGAAAGTACTCTGTCCAAATTCTCAGATGACACCAAACTATGGGGTATAGTAAACACACCAGAGGGTTGGGAGCAAATTCAGGCCGATTTAGATAGACTGGGGAAGTGGGTGGATCAGAATAGGATGCAATTTAACAAAAGATAAGTGCAAAGTGCTGCACCTGGGGAGAAAGAATCACCAATACAACTATAGACTGGGAAGTATCATTCTAAGTAGCACAGCAGTGGAAAGGGATTTTGGAGTCGTAGTTGACGCAAAAATGAACACGAGTCGCCAATGTGATGAGATAATAAGTAAGGTTAACTGTACTCTTTCCTGCATCAGTAGGTGCATCACAAACAGGTCTAGGGAGGTGATATTTCCCTTCTGTGCAGCATTGGTGAGGCCGCAGCTGGAGTATTGCATCCAGTTTTGTGCGCCGCACTTTAAGAGGGATGTGGATAACCTGGAAAGGGTTCAGAGGAGGGCTACTCGTATGGTTGAGGGCCTGTGGGTAAGATCCTATGAAGACAGATTGAGGGACCCGAATCTCTTCCACCTCTCAGCCTCCCCAAGAGAAGGCTATCTCATGGCTGTCTACAAACTCACCGTGGGGGTCAGTAGGGAATAGGGGATACTCTGTTTACCAGGGTGCTCCTTGGGGTTACTAGAAACAGCGACCATAAACTGAAGGAGGAGGGTAGATTTAGATTGGACATCAGGAAGAAATTCATTACGGTGAGGGTTGCCAAAATATGGAATGGGCTTCCAAGGGAAGTGGTGCTTTCCCCTACCTTGGAGGTATTCAAAAGGAGATTAGACAAGCACCTGGCTGGGGTTACTTGCCCCAGCGCACTTTCCTGCCCAGAGCAGGGGGTCGGATTTGATGATCTAATCGATCCCTTCCGACCCTAGAAATCTATCTATAAAATCTATGACTGCTCTGATATTGACACCCTGCTAAACTTCCCAGCTCTCTGATCATTTCCCCAGCTTTTCCCAGTGCGGGCCTCCAAACTGCACGCGGAGTTTCAGCAGGCTGCCACTGAAATTGCAGCGGCAGCTTGCTGAAACCCAGCGTGCAGATCTGGGGGCCTGTTCCCCGCCCCCCAAGAAAAGCTGGGGAAATGATCAGAGAGCTGGCAGAAGCAATCAGAGAACTGGGGAATCAAACAGGAGGATGAGGAATCAAACTGGGAACTGGGGAAATGTTCAGGTCCCTGAACATTCCCCCAGTACTCAGTTGGATTCCCCAGCTCCCTGATCACTTCCCTCAGCTCTCTCTAGGGGCACAGGCCCCTGGATGATGCAGGATGACAGCTGGTTGCTGCTGCCAGCTGGTGATGGTGATGGCGATGGCTCTAGGCTATTTCCCCAGCCAGCAGCAGCAGCTTGGCGAAGCCCCGTGCACAGATCCAGGGGCCCACACCCCAAGGGAGGACTGCGGGGCTGTGCCAGACTCCTCCAGGGGGGCGCAGGCCACTGGATCTGCATGCAGGATGACAGGAAGCTGCTGCTGCTGGCTGGGATCAGCAGTTGGCACAGCCCATGCTGAGTGCAGGGAAGGCTGGTGCTACCACTGGTCCCACCTGGCAGCAGCAGCATGCTACCATCATGTGTGCAGATCTGGGGGCCTGCACCCCCCAGGAGAGCTGTGGGACAGTGCTGGACTCTTCCAGGGGGACACAGGCCCCTGGACCTGCACACAGGATGACAGCATGCTGCCGTTGCTGGCTGAGGCCAGTACGAGCACTGGGTTCTTCCTGGTGCAGTCCGCGCCAGGTGCCAGGAAGAACCCAGTGCTGGTACTAGCCCCAGCCAGCAGCGGCAGCTTGCTGTCATCTCGCATGCAGATCCAGGGGCCCGCGCCCCTAGGAGGAGTTCAGCACAGCTCTAGAGTCCTCTGAGGGGGCAGAGATTCCCAGATCTGCACGTAGGATAACAGCAGGCTGCCACTACTGGCTGGGGCCAGCACCAGCACTGGGTTCTTCCTGGCGCTCGGTGTGGGCTGCACCGGGAAGAACTCAGTGACGACACTGGCCCCAGTTGGCAGTAGCAGCATGTTGTCATCTCGCGTGCCGATCTGGGGGCCCATGCCCCTTGGGTCGAGTCTGGCACAACCTCTCAGTCCTCCCAGGGGACGCAGGCCCCCAGATCTGCATGCAGGATGACAGTATGCTGCCGCTGCCAGCTGGGGCCAGTGGAGGCACCAAAGTCTGGCTGGGGCAGCCTGCACCAAGTGCTAGGAAGAACCCAGTGCTGGCGCTGGTCCCAGCCGGCAGTTGCAGCATCTTGTCATCCGCATGCAGATCCAGGGGCCCATGTCCCCTGGGAAGAGTCTGGCACAGCCCCACAGCCCTCCTGGGGGGAGGGCTCGGATCTGCATGCGGGATGACAGCATGCTGTGGCTGTCAGCAAACGATAAGAGTTTTGTATTGAACAGTTCGAGGTGCAGTTTCCCAGAAACCCCTGCACCTATCTCCTTGAAACGTGACAGGCTTCATGCTCTCAGATGGGGCTACCATCCCTGCAATTTTCATCCAAATCAGGCAAGAAATTACAAAGTTATAGACATTTTCATGATTCCCCATTTTAGCCTATGACCGAAACATTGAAACAGTGTCAAAACAGCTAAACAGTTTCGACAAAATGAAACAGAACAATGCTTTAAAACAGCAAAATGAAGCACTGTCCCTTCAAAACGGCTAAACATTGCTGTTTTGCACAGCTCTACTGACCATGTCTATCACCTAACAGTTTTAATTTGGATAATTCTGAACACAGGGTTTAAAACTTCAAAAGTTGGCCTTGACTGTGTACACACACACACACACACGCACATACACTTACACACACAACTTTATGCACGTAGCATAATCTTATAGCATAAAATTTATTCATATGCATGTTTGTAGGATCAGAGCCTGCGTTTGTAAGGCCTAATCCAACTCCCTGTGAAGTCAAGAGAAAGAGTCTTAATTGGACTTTATATGAGAGATGGACAGTGGCGGATTAAGATTTATTGGGGCCCTGGGCAAACAGACAATTGGAGGCCTCCCACCAGGCAAGGGCAGGTTCCTTATAGTCCTACCAGGGAGTTGCAGCTGGGCCAACCTGGCCTCCTCGGTATGTCCAGGGTGAGCCACAGGGTGTGAGTGCTGCTGAAGTGAAGGTGGCCCCAGCCCAAGCCCAAGCCCTCCACTGGGCAGGTGTCATGCAGCCAGAGCTGAGGTCCCCCAGCAGCGTGGGATGGACCAGGGTGGGGGCCAGCTTGTGGGGTACAAGCTCTGCCCATGCCTGCCCACCCACCCCTCTGCAAGGCCCTCTGTTGGCCTGGCCAGGGTGGGGTGGGGCTGTCCCGTCCTGTCCCTGCAGACAGTAGGGAACATGAGTGGGAACAGGCCCACCCATGAAGCTGCTGCTGCCTGCAGGGAGCCCTGCACCCACCCCTAGCCCCTGGTCCTGGTCCTGACCCAGCCGGAGGGAAGGAGGCACATGCTGCCCTCCCCAGATGCCCACAGCCAGAATGCCTGCTTGGGCTGTGCTGCCCCTGCCACCCCAAGGGGCTCCTGATTGGCAGGGCCCCCATGGCCCATGTGTTAATCCACTCCTGGAGGTGGATCAGTATCATATTTATGGGTGCATCTTTGTTGCACAGTTACTCCAGGTTCTTAGCCATGTTTTAGTCCAGCTTCATTTAGTTTCTAGAGGGGAAAAAAGGAACCTGTTTAGAGTTAGTTTACGTGGCCATGGGTGCAGGTTAAAGCCCAAGATGCACTTTAATCTTGAGTGAAACCTGGACACATTGTAGTGAGGACATGGGGAAAATCCCTGGAGCACTGAGGGCATTTTTACATATGCAAGCGTCGCAGTGCCTTTGAAGAGCGCCTGGCACTGCATCACTTACAGTTGTATAAGCGGCGAGATGTACATCAGCGCTGAGAAAATGGCAACAATGCATTTTTAAACTAAAACACATAGAAGGTGTGTTAGCTCATAAGTGCACTGCTGCCATTTTCTGCACACTGGCACACATTTCACCACTTATACAACTGCATGCAGCGCAGCACAGTTCACATCAGCTTGCATGAGGAACAGACTTGATTAACTGAGTCTGCTCTGAAACAGCAGATCTCCGGTGTATTGCAGGACAAAAAGATATGTGTATAAATGATAGTCCTCCAACGTCCTTCTCAGTTACCCCAAAAGACAAGCAATTGAAACAAGAAAAAATCCTAGAGCACATCAGCACACAGGACCAATGGAGAGGCCCCAAGACACATATACACAGGTGAGTTCCAGAATAGTAAGTGCATGATAGTATGGGTGTGGCTCTGTGTGGACGTTTGCGCTTAACTTAGGTTAACCAGGGTTAAGTATACAGCAAGAAGGCACCTGTAGTCCTGAGCAAAGAAAGTGAGAATGAGAAAAAGCAGAGTACAGTGTGCATGCTGCGCACCATGTTATTTGTTGTGCATTATTTATATGAGGGGTTTTCACCCTTTTTTCGGTCAGTGTACCCCCGGCTGCCAGGCGGGGGGGAGGGGTGTGTCGCGCAGCTGGATGTGGAGTGGAGGCAGCTGCCACATGGACGCTTCCCTTGCCCCTTCGTGTCCTCCCCCAGACAGGCAGCAGCAGCTCAGGATGGTGCGTGGCAGCGCTCCATCCCCGCCTGCCCACATGTACCTCCTAGGGCAGGGGCGAGCAATTATTTCGGGTGGAGGGCCGCTTACCCAGTTTTGGCAAGCTTTCAGGGCTATATGGATAGCCCTGCCCCTTCACAGGTACCCGGCCCCCTGGTCACCATCTTGGGACCAATGTCCCAGGGCCAGCACCAGTGGGGCCAAGAGCGAGGCGCAGGCTGGCAGGGTTCTGTGGAGCTGGGCTGGGCTGCACCAGCAGGGAGAGGGGGGAGCCAGCCGGGACCCTGTACTCCTGCTGTCCTGCTCTGGACCCTGTCATTGCTGGCCCTGGGACTGTGGTGTGGGCCCCCCACTCCCGCTCACTCCCAGTGCCCCCCAGCCCCACAGTACAGGGAGGGGACAGCATGCAGCTCCAATCCTGCGCTTACCGGCAGATAACGAGCTGGTGCTGAGTCCAGGAAAAAGCATCCCCTCCCCCACCCCATGGCCAGGACCACATGCTACAGGCACTCACAGCCCACAGCCTGAGCAGGCACAGGCAGCCTCATGCAGGCTGCGAGTGGCTGCAGCACAGGGCACTGTCCATGGGGTGGGAGAGGGGCTGCTTCCCCCCCACCCTCACTCAGCACCAGCTTGTAACCCACCCCCACTGCCAGCCTGGGCTCACCTGTTGGGGCTGCTCCATGGCAGCAGCAGCTGCGGTGCCCCCACTTGCCGCGCCAGGCAGTGTTTGCCACCACCACCCCTGGGCTGCCCAGCGTGTGGGCTCTGGGCAAGCAGCAGCCCAGGCTGGCAGCAGGGGCGGGGTACAAGCTGGTGTTGAGCACAGGGGCGGAAAACGGCTCCTCCCTTGCCCGGTGGCCGGCACCCTGCACTGCAGCCACTCACAGTCCACATGGGGCTGCCTGTGCCTGCTCAGGACAGCCCAACGCGGGCTGCGAGCACCTGCAGCACATGGTGCCAGCCACGGGACAGGGGAGGGGCCACTTTTCTCCAGGCTCAGCTTTTCCCTGCGCTCCTTCCCTGCCTGTGGTCCTCCCCCACCCTCCCCCCCTTACCTGAGGTTCTGGCATGGTGCAGTCATATGGTCCCAGGCCAGAAGCCCCTGCTGGGGCTTCCAGCTGAGGGGGTGGGGCCGGGCAGGCCCTACTGTTGCAGGAGCCCTCCAGGGCTGCCCCTGGGTCATACTGCCCCTGGGTCCTACTTCCTCTGGGTCCTGTCATTTTTGACAGGAACCAAGGACAGATCAATATTAAATTTTCTAAATTTTTAGGGACCCCGCAGGCCAGTTAGAATGACCTCACAGGCTGCATCCAGCCCGCAGGCCGTATTTTGCCCACCCCTGTCCTAGGACCTTCTCAAGTACCCCCAGGGGTAAGTGTACCCCCAGTTGACAACCCCTGCTTTATACTACAGTAGCACCTAGGGGTTCCAACCAACTGTGGGCCTGCAGTGTGTCAGGCCCTGTAAAGATGCATAATAAGAGACACTCCCAACCCTGAAGTTCTTACAATATAAAAAAGCCAAGCAGCAAAAAGGGGAGAAAGGAAGTAATTTGCCTATGGTTACCTAGCAAGTGACAGCATTGAGAAAAAACCATGATTTCTTGAGTCTCAGGTGGACTTTATCCACTAAGTCATGGTGCATTTTGCAGCATATTTTCCTTACTTGCTTATGGCAGAGGGCAAGGCAAGGTGATGCCCTAGAGACTCATTGGTTCAGAGAGGCATGAGCTTTCATAGGCGACAGCCTACTTTGTCAGATACAATTACCTGTTTAAAGAACCACAGGCAGGCTCCTTGGTTCCCTCAAATCCTCCCTGAACAGAGGCAAAACATATCTTTGAATAGACATTTGGTCATTAAAAGAATTTTAAAAATTGCACATCTAGTCCTTGGGGCATTAACTATATAAAATACTTATATGCAAGGGATATTGGACTGATGATACTACAGTTACATTCTAGTAAAGAAATTCTCATGGTCCTACAAAATGCAATCTAGTAATGTGCATAAAAATTACATTTTTCCTGCTTAATTACCCTTCAGTATTTGGGTAGTGAGCATTTTCAATTCATTGTGGATGTTAAATCTTATTAAATAAATACTATGATCAAACTGAGTTTGACTTTGGCTTCAGGGCAGTGTCACAACCCAAAGTTGTGGATTTTTTAATTGCGTGTGCTTCGGCACCACTAAATTATGTTCCCGCCGAATTGGAGCTCTTTTGCACGATGGAGTGTTCTGTTGTAATGGAGAACCCACGTGCAGAAAAGTGTTTCCCGCC
>NW_005842649.1:210576-219554 GCF_000455745.1 Alligator sinensis | reverse complement strand
GAAGCGGAGCTGTACCTGGGAAACTGTCCAGCCTGCACCACGACCATCTCCGGTGTAAGTAAATAATCTTTTCAATCAACCATTACGCCTCCGTGACTGATTCTAGCTCGAGCGTATTACTCCACCCCGTGACTTTTCTCCGGCCCCGTGTGCCCGGGCTGCCGGCCACAGCCTGCGTGCACACAGACAGGCCCGGCTCGCGCCCGGCGAGGACGGGACCGGGAGCTGGCCCGCACAGGCAGCAGTTTGGTTTAAGCATATGTAACAGGGGGCCTCCTCAGGGCCGCTTTCCCTGCGGACTGCCCACCTGCTTCTGGGCTAATCACCTGCCTTCTTGCCTGCCACACTTTGTTGGTATAATTAATTAATAGATGTTAATTAAGCGGGAGGCTGCCCATTGCCTACCCCGATGCCAGGGGGTGCTATCTGTGGCTCCATTCCTCCCCTACACCACAGCCCAAGTCTCGCTGATGGCATCTAGATGTTCTCATTATCACCGGCCCCCACACTGGGCCTCAGAATCCTCTTGATTGAACCCCACCTGGAATCCTCTCATCAGGCGGTCTCATCTGCCTTCATATTAGGCAGCATAGCTCCCTGAAGAACCGCTTCCCCTTCTGGGTGTGGTCCCCACACTGGGACCTTCAGCTCACTAGCTCTGGCCCACCTCCAGGCCAGTCGTGACCCCAGGCCCGCAGCTCTTGGGGGTTCCTCGCAGTGGGCCCCTGGCCCTTCGACCCTTCCAGTCCTGGCCCCAGCATTGACCTGTCAGGGGAAGTTCAGACAGGCCTGAGTCTATGGCTTTTCTCTCTCTCCAGGGATCCACCCTCCAAACAAGGGGTAACCCACCCAGTTGTAGGAGCTAGGGGTTAAGGCACCCCAACCCACCTTTCACCAGGGTGGTAAATGGCCTGGCATTTCCTGGGGGCTCCCGCACAACTGGGAGCCCCACCAGGCCACCCACTCCTGACAAGGTGCAGTTTTAGGTCATGCCCAGGACCAGGAGCCTCCTTACCTTCCCCTATAGCTCCTCCTTTACCTCCAGGTGATATCAGCAGCCCTCCAGCCAGGCAATGTTGTTGCCTAGCCTCCAGCAGCAGAACTGCCCTGTTTATATGGGCAGCCCTATATTCAAAATGGCTGCCCTCATCAGGCAGCTGCTGGCTGCTGCCTTCTGCCCTTAAAGTGGCAGGCACAAACAGTGCCCTGCCACAGCATACCACTTCTTTTTAAACAATCACCATATTAATGTTTCCCCATCTTTGTAAAATGCTGTCAGATCTACAGATAACAAGTACAATGCAAAGGTAAGCTTTGTTAGTCATTTGCATCATAGTTTGCTTAGTCATTATGGTCACAAATTGAGTAATTAAGTAACACTGCCAGTTGATGTCTAAAAGTAATTCTTACACAGTCCCTGAATTACTTGCCTTCTTTTAACATAAATGGTATCATCATTGCATGAGCAATTCTTTAATTTTCTATCCAGGCACAGCTTTTTAAAAAAGCTATTTAAAAGACCTCAAAGCCAGTGAATTAGTGCCATACATTATATTCCCCAATTATCATACTTCTCAAAGAAAGCCATGTGTGCTTTCTCTTTATTTTTTTGCTAGCTTTTAGAAAAAACAGAAAAGTCACATATATACCACTACGGCTCCATTATAATAACTAATCTGTAGTAGGCCTGAAGTATTGTTGTAGCCGTGATGGTCCAGGAAATACATAAGAAGTTGGGAAAATGTTAGGCAAACTCCCAGGTACAACGTGCCCTCTTTGAGGGTCACTAATCTGACATTTTAAGAGAGATGTAGAAGGCAGGGGAGATTTGCCCTATAGAATAACCAAAGTAATAACACACACACACACACACATATTATATATTTATTATCTGATGCTCACTTCATGAGATGCTGTGCCATTTGGTAAAACTTGTGTGAAGTAAAGTTCATGTGTGAACCTTTCTGAGGGAAAGAAAGTATTAAGCAATGTTATGATCTGTTTGGATTTGTATTGCAGCTATTTCAATCCTTCTTTCAATTTAAGCAGCCAAGCAGCATGTTAATATAACCAACTTCCAAGGGAAGCGGTGCTGGCTCCTACCCTGGGGGTCTTTAAGAAGCGGCTCAGTGCCTACCTGGCTGGGGTCATTTGAGCCCAGTTTTCCTCCTGCCCAGGAAGGGGGTCGGACTTGAAGATCTACGCGGTCCTTTCTGACCCTACTTCTATGATTCTTTGTCATGTTGGGATATGTTGCTACTGAGGCTCAAAAAGTCCAATTGAGAGGGTAGGAAAAAGCTGTTGCTCTGAACTCCTTACTAATTTCAAGTGGTAGAGAATTCAGCAGATGCTTGATATTAAAAAGGGAAACAAAATGAAGCTCAGCACTAATATCCTGGGATTACTGATGCATTGAGGAGTATAGACAGTGAGAAACATTGATAGTTTTTTCTGTATTATTAGTGTCCCAGCCTGTTAGACTCTGCCCAGATGCCCACATCTCCTGAACAACATAGGTATCCATGCATTATTAAACTGAGGAAGTCTAATGAATTCCAAACTTAGAATGGCAATGGAGACCACGTTTAGAGGTGGTTTGATTGTTTTAGTTTGCTCTGTGATTAAATAATGAAGAAAACACCTGGAATTGTTTGACAAAGATGGGAGTCTTTAAATAAACCCCTTCTTCACAAGATCAAAGGCTAGAAAGATAAATGAAAATTCTCTAAAGCAGCTGAAAAGATATCTAAAAAACATACTATACATGCAGCATGATCCAAGAAGATGCTGATAAGACTTCTTAATCTTATAAATTAGGGACATAATTTATACATAAACCAGTATAAGTGATTGGAAACCAGTTCAAAACTGTAACACAACAAAAGTTCAGTGCACATAAACTCTTTCACGATAGCTGAAACTGGTTTAAAATAAACTTGGATGGATGTAATATCAGACTTCACTGATTTAAGTTAAATCAGTTTATCGAACTTCTGTCCCAGATCCTCTCCAGATTCAAATTAACTCACAGTCCCCCAGAATCCCAGGATGTGTTACACCTCCTCCACAAACCCGCTTTGTAGGGTGGGTTTAGTAGCTTTGGCCCAAGCTGTCTGGTCCAGCTGAGCAGGGAGGTGTGCTCTAGTGCTTCCCAGCTTCTAGCTTGGGCCCCTGTAGGCATGTGGCTGCATTTCTGGAATCAAAAGTGGAATCAAAAGTGAATGTCTGTTCACTTGCTGATCAGTTTGATCTATGCAGCTTAGCCTAACCTACAAAGATTGAATTGATTAAGCCTCAAGGTTTTTGACTGTCTAAGGTTTAGCTAAGAACTAGCAGCCATTTTAAGATGATAATATTTTTCAAGTATTTTTCCTGTATGAAGTGGTTTCTGCTAACTGGATTATTTAGACCTATTTAGTCAGAGTATACTGTTTCAGATTGGAAAAAATTGAATTTGATGTGTTCTTATTCTCTGTTATGGAGGCACCAGTCACCAAGCCGGGAGGGTGTGAAGAGGCCCCCCTGCATGCTCCCTGGCAGACCCAGAAGTGGATTGGAAGTGCTTCTGGTCCACTTCCAGGTCTGCTGCCGAGCGTGCTGGGAACCTCCATACACTCTTATAAGATGTTTCATCTGCCCCAGCATCTCAGCATTCATGAGCTGCCTGGTACCTTGAGGTATGTAGAAAAAATATTTAAAGCTGTATCTATGTCCAAATCATTGAATCTTTCTGAATCTCTCTGCATTGATTCGGAGGGTTCTGATTCAATTCAGAGAGATTAAAGGGTCTCCTGATTCAATTTGAATTTGAAGACTTGGTCACCGAATCTAGCCAAATCGAATCAGACACTGAACCTTTGCAGAGCCCTAATAAGTATCTTGTGCTTATTGAGAAACACATTTCTAATATGCCCATGACAATAGTCTTTGACACAGGAAAAATGCTTTTACTGAGTACCAAAGATACAAGTCCATGATTATAAGTTTTATTTTTTGTGTGTATAGAGTACATATTTAGGTATAACAGTAAATACAGTGCACAGAACATGATATTTTGGTACAAAATGTAGACTAGCATCAGTCTTGTAACTGAACTATGGTAGAAACTCTGCATCCACAAAGCCATATATACAATCTTCTCTTGGAACTATATTCATAATTGTTAGAGCAAATGTTAGTATAACTGTTAATATAACTGTAAATACATTTCCTACTAGGTTTCAATGTACTCTAGAGGAGCTGGACTACTCTCTTCTGGATTTCTCCCTCCTCCCCCCTCCCAAATTAAAGAAAGACAAACTTTAGCTGTTTAAGGGTATTTTTACTAGCATAGCTTCAAACGGACATTCTTCTGATGAATCAACTAATTGGATTTTGTTTGCACTTTTTTCTTTTGCATATGAAAAGAGGTAGATGGATTAAGTCGTCTGTTTATTCATAGACCAGGAACAGCCTGAGGAGGATACATTAATGTTTTCTTGAGAGTTTGTGCTCCATACCCGTTCTGTCCTGAACCTTTCTGCTGGAGTCTGAACATGGTAATGGTAGGAAACAATCCCTTCAGTAACCAGCCTCATCATTGACATGGTTTGAACTACACCATCCTTACAACAGAGATAAATGCTATCTTTGCATTCAAGAAAATCCAGAAGAAAGCTTAGATAATATTAAATGATTAAAATGGTTCATATACATGCCCACAGTTATGTATTGTACAACAGCATATCTCAGTGGTTTGGCAGTTTAGAAATACATTCACAACACCTTGAACAATTTGTAACTGTATTATTGTGCAGAAACAAGAATACATCTAGTGATATTATTAACACATACAATTTGCATTATTCATGCTCATCTTGTACTGATGTTGATGGAGCAATCTTAGATGCTCTTTAGTTTCCTTAAAACTAGAGTTAAAAGTGAGAATTAAAGAAATGTAGACCTAAGTTCCCAGCCATCCTTATTCAAGCTAAACTCTCTTTTTGATCACTGGGGGTTTCACATGCATAAGGATGGCAAGATTCAACCTAACCTGTTTTCTTCTAATGTCATATTTATGCTTATATCCAGCTCTCATTGCACAATGCCTCAAGATTAATGCACAGAAAAAAGTAGGCTGAGGAATGAAATTTATATATGCACACAACTGCAACACCACAGAGGCAGCTCCCTTTCTGTGAGCAAAATGCTGTTTCCTGTGCTTGTATCCCTTCTACTCCCCATAGCATGAAGCCTGGGAAGAAAGTGACAACCCTGAGAACAGCCTTCCTCCCTCAACCTGGAAGATAGCCCGGGACATGGAAATGCAATGCCCTCAGAGAATCAGAGGTGAGGGTAATTAACAGACAGCACTGATATAGGGGAAGAACTGACCTACGGTTGTCTGGAGGCTGGGCAGAGGGGAAATGTGGAAGAGAAACAGCTGGGAGGACTGGGGACAGGATCAACTTGTAGGCTGGCAAGCAGAATTAATAGCGGAGTATGGATGTGGAATGAAAAATCTGGCTGCAGGGGTCACAGTCACCTCTCAATATATTTGGGAGAGTGGGTAACACAACTGACACACACTTACTGGGAATGGGCAAGGGGCATTCCAACGTCAAAAGACACAATATTATCTTTGTTAAAAAGCACGTGACTTTGGGGCCAGTCTATGATGCTAGAGCCCTTATAGTCAGCAATACTGTTATACAAAACGAAAAGCTTCCTTTGGCAGATTCCTTAGGCATGACAACTCTGTGATGTACACATTAAGTTATATTTCTAAATTTCTATGACTTTATGAGAACTCATCTTTTGATTTTATTTTTTTTAAATAAAAGGCCTCAAATCACAAATGAGGCCTTAGATTGCTAAGGGAAAAAAAGCTAAATATGCTTCAGTACAAAAAATATATTACAATAACAGGGATCATCTGTATATACATGGTGCAAATGCCATTGGTGTTAACATATTGAAAAAAATCACATGACACTCTGGAAACTAGGGTCAGCAAGCCAGTTAATTGTCTGGTCCATTGACTGCATATTTTTGACCAGTCAATGATTATAGCAATTTTACAGAAAGAAAGAAAGAAAAGACAGACTACATTTTTTGTAGTTTTCTTGACAGAAATATGATTTTTTGTTTGTTTTTTGGCACATTTCTTAGTGGAAAATTTGTGCTTTTTTCTGCATATTAGTTGGGCCCACTGACAATTTTTTTTACAATTTTTGACCAATATTTGACCGGTCAATTGACTGAACGTTATTTGACTGGTCAAATACCCTACTGGAGACTAACCCTGATATATGCATGAAACATCCCTTGGATTAGCACAAGACTCACTGAGATTCCATTATTGACTTACACTTTGAAATAGAAAACAAAATTATAGCATCATCCTCCCCTGGCAATAGACACTGGTCAGGTTTGATATAGACCATAAAGTAAATCAGCATAATTTCTTTCTGTTCCTATTGCTCAGGAAAGTTCTAGCTCTGCAGCAGGGGCCCAGTGGGCAGATCTAATCAGGATCTAAAGATTTTGGAGTTACATGGACTTATGCAGATGCAGGAAAAGTGGGGAGAGGAAAAAAGAGTTTTGTCTTATTGGAGATAAAAAATGCCAAGTCCTCACCCAACCTACCAAGTTGCACAGGCGTGTTGAACATATGCTGTACAGGTGGAATGTGGCCCACAGGACTCTTAGAGGGACTGGGAATTTGGGGGAGAGGCCTGCTGCCAAATTCCTAGCTACCAAGCTTTGTTGGCAAGGGAAGGGGTAAGCAACTGATGGCAAGGGCAGGGGGTAAACCATAGCCTTAGCAACCTCCCAGCACTGTTGCTTACCCCATTACCACTGCTGGCTCCAGAATCAAATTAGATCTATGAGGTTTCTTGCAATCTGGATCCAGCTCAGGAACATGGGTGTGTTTTCACCCCTGACTCTGATTATAGAGCTGCTGGCCATTATCCTTGAAAATCAGGGAAGGTCCTGGATGATTGGAAAAGGGCAAATAATAGTACCCATCTTTAAGAAAGGAAAGAAGGATGATCTGGGAAACTACAGACCAGTCAACTTCACTTCAATCCCTGGAAAAATCATGGAGCAGGTCCTCAAAGAATCCATTTCTAAGCACTTGGAGGAGAAGACAGCAACTACGAAGTCAACATGGATTCATGCTCCTCACCTGGAGCTTTTGACTTTGCCCCCTCTATTCAGCACTGATGAAGCCACATCTGGAGTACTGTGTTCAGTTTTGGGCACTCACTGCAGAAAGGATGTGGACAAATTGGAGAGAGTCCAGTGGAAGGCAACAGAAATGGTGAGGGGGCTGGGGGACATGACTTATGAGGAAAGGCTGGGGGGAACTGTGCTTATTTAGTCTAGAGAAGAGGAGATTGAGGGGGGTTTAATAGCAACCTTCAACTACTTGAAGGGGGGTATGAAAGAGGATGGAGCTCGACTGTTCTCAGTGATGGCAGATGACAGAATAAGGAGCAACGGTCTCAAGTTGCAGCAAGAGAAGTTTAGGTTAGATATTAGGAAGAATTTTCTCACTAGAAGGGTAGTAAAACACTGAAGCAGGTTACCCAGAGAGGTGGTAGAAGTGCCATCCTTGGAGATTTTCAAAGTCTGTCTAGACAGAGCTTTGGCTGGAATGATCTAGTTGGGGATGGTACTGCTTTGAGCGGCGGGTTGGACTGGATGACCTCCTGAGATTCCTTCCAACCCTCATTTTGTATGATTCTATGATTCACCAGGAGCAAGTCATGCTTGACCAGCCTGATTGCCCTCTATGATGAAATAACTGGTGCCATGCCTAACCAACCTGATTGCCTTCTATGATGAATCCCATGCACTGAAAGCCTGAGGACCGGCTGGCTAATCAGCAGCTCTGCAGAAAAGTATCTGGGGGTTACAGTGGACAATAAGATAAATATGAGTCAGCATTGTGCCTTTGTTGCCAAGTAGGATAACAGCACACTGGGGTGCTTTAGTAGGAGTGTTGCCAGCAGATCCAGAAAGTAATTATTCCGCTCTGTTCTGCACTGGTGAGGTCACATCTGGAGTACTGTGTCCAGTTTTGGGACAAGTTGGAGAGAGTCCAGCGGAGAGCTATGAAAATGGTTTGGGGGCTAGGGCTCATGGCTTATTAGGAGAGGCTGAGGGAACTGGGTTTATTTAGTTTGGAGAAGAGAAGACTGAAAGGAGATTTGATAGCAGCCTTTAACTACCTGAGGAGTAGTTCAAAAGAAGATGGAGCTGGACTGTTCTCAGTGGTGGCAGATGACAGAAAAAGGAGCAACAGGCTCAAGTTGCAGCAAGGGAGGTTTAGATTCAATATTAGGAAAAACTCTCTCACTAGGAGAGTGGTGAAGCACTGGAACAAGTTACCTAAAGAGGCAGTGGAATTTCCAACCTTCGAGGTTTTTAAGGCCCAATTAACAGAATCCAGGCTGGGATGATCTAGTTGGTCCTGCTTTGAGCAAGGGGTTGAACTATATGACCTCCTGAGGTCCCTTCCAACCCTAATTTTCTATGATTCCATGATCTAGCCAAACCTGACCAGCACCATAGCTCAATATTCCAGCCCTATTCCTCTCCTTGCAACTATGGGTCGGGGTGGAAATAAATAAAAGTGTAGGTTTTATCACTGCTGAATTCAAACAACAGGACATTTACATTTCTAGAGTAAGGAACATGTAGGCCAATTATTGTTTCAGGTTATTTGTATTGAAACAGTAAATGAATACAGAAATAAAGTCACAACATTTTCTGAACTTATTAGAACAAATAAATCAAATACTTTTGGGGGGCGGGGGGCAGGCAGAGGGGAGGGATCTGAAACATGAAACTGGACTCGGGTCTGACTTTTGCAAGTGGCCCTTATTGTTATAGCAAGCTCAACCTCACCATTCTGCTGCAACTTTGTAGTGATTAAATTCGGGATCCAATCTGAAGTTGCCCCTAATGAGAACCCTTTTTTCCCCGCC
>NW_005842649.1:208215-210564 GCF_000455745.1 Alligator sinensis | reverse complement strand
TGTCTCTGTTGCAATACTTAGCGTTGTTCTTGTCTGCTCACTTGCACAGTCTACTTGATGTGAGTGTAGTAGACCATGACAGGGCCATAAAAATAAATGTTAGTGATAATAACATTGTCTCCCTACATCGATATCTTCACAATACTGCAAATAAACATAATTTAGAAACACTGTGTGCACCAAAAAGGCCATATGAGCATTGGAATGTCAGTTTGGTTTACAGCTTTCTTGAACACACATAATTGTGTCGTCTACCTTTTCTGCAATCTGCTGCTTGCCATTTCCCTTGCCTCTGTACCAAAACACAATTCTTTCCCTTCCTTGAAAGACGAGACGAGACTGTTCTCCAGTTTGTGTAAGTGACTGGTTCTCCTCCATTCCACTCCCAATGGCCAGGATTTTCTTGGTCATTCAAGCCTAATACAATTAAAAAAAAGGGTCAAGTCAGTCAGCCAGTGCAAAAGGAAACATGTTCTCATATTCCTCTATTGATTAATATACACAAGTTTGCGCTGAGGGAAAACACCACATCTAGAAGACTACAGAGAAAGCACGCATATGAACATTTGTCTGGCAACCAACACCATCTTGGAAAAATTGTAACACTTTTCCTTCATTACCTATCTAACCACAATATTCTTCCCATACCTACTGTATGTCTGTAACCCATATTTTTCTTGTAATCCAATCAAACGGTCATAAAGGAAAGTCAAACCAATGTGTAGTGATAAGCAGGCCCATAAAGCAGGAAAAGGGATATCAGAACTTTAGACCAAACCACAAAAAGGCTCACAGATGACTTCCAGCAAATCTACAAGAAACGAGTAAAATTCATATGCACAAACTTGTCATAATCTCTGAAGAATAAGCAATGGGCACAGCATTTTTATTGCACACTAAACAGGCTGTCACATGAAACACAAATTCAACTTTGACAATGTAAGTGAGATGAAATAACTAGATTTTAACTGGGGGAACTCCCAGCAGTTGTCAAGAACCTGAAAAAAATGTAAGGCAGCAGGCCAGGATGAACCCTCTTCAAAGCAAGAGGCTAAGAAAACTTGAATATGTGTTATGATTTTTTTTAACTGATGTGGGAGGCAGAATCTGCCTCAGAAAATAGGAAACATGAATCATAACATTACCTAAGAAAAGGGATCTAGGCAACTATAACAATTGACTAAGTGTCATGTCATTGTCAGTCATAGGGATACTCTTTGCAGATTCTCTTCAGAGTAATTATACAAATGTCAAAGATAACTGATTGTGGGGTGCAGGGGACCAAAACAAACAGGCTGGTTTTTACTGCATTCATTCTTGCATTGATTATATTTTTGTGCTATGCAATGTTGCTGAATGAAGTAACAAATAGCAGCTATCGGTCTTAAAGACTTTCACAATATAGACAAACTCCATGGCAGACATTAGAAATCTATGGATTCCCTTGTAAAATTATCTGGATCTTCCAAAAACTTTATCAAGATGCCAAATGTGTCAATGACATTTAACCAATAATTAACCAACTGGTTTTTAATTTTGACAAGCATCTGCTGTCAAAATTCCACCTTGTAGTCAGGGACACCTTGGAGGGGGACAGGGTTGCCGGTTCAGGCACCATCACAACCAGCTAGCTCATTTCAAAATGCAGGAAGGTGGCAGGCTACTTCCACTGGAGCATCAAAGTGGGCAAGATGCTGCAGGACAAACAGGCTAGCTCAGCATCCCGCAGCACAAAATCATGCAGGATGTCGAGACTCGGTGGAACTCCACATACATGATGCTCAAAAGGCTGATCAAGCAACAGGCCATCCATGAGATAGCCTTGCTCAGGGAGATTGGGATCAGCAGCCCCCTTAAAGCTGAGTAGGATACCTTCTCCCAGATCTTGGTGAACCTCAAGCCATTCATTGAGGCTACCAAGAGCCTCAGTGCCGCTGATGCCCTCCTTAGCCAGCTGATCCCCATAGTGAGGAAGCTTCAGAACCCAATGGAGAAGTTCCATGGGATCAATGTTCCTGGTTGGGGCAAGCTGCTTTCACCAGAGGTGCAGGCACTGGTGAAGCAGCTGAAGGAGGGCATCAAGAAACGGCTGGATCCATTGCGGCCTAGTATAGTCCATGTGCTGGCGGGCATGTGCAACCCAAAGGTGAAGGGGAGCATCTGTGGCAGCAAAACCCTGGATCACTGGATAGAGGTGCTGGTGAACTGAGTCAGGGAGGCTGAAGGGCACAGCCAGGGAGACATGGAAGAGGGGGGATCCACTTTCCCGTACCAGTAGTCAACCCACCAGCCAGTCTCCTCCGCTACAGGTGCTGCCACTGTCGGCCAAGGGCATGGCTTCTACCTTAG
>NW_005842649.1:202988-208042 GCF_000455745.1 Alligator sinensis | reverse complement strand
CAGCCACATGTGGCAGGATCTGGCCATGGTTGCTCAGGAACACCTGTCCTGTCCACCAACCAGTGTTCTGAGCAAAAGGGTGTTCAGCATTGCTGGAGATGTTGTGACACCCCACTGCACCTCCTTGGATCCTGGTTTGGTGGAGCAGCTGGTGTTCCTGAAACTGAACCTCCTGCTGCTGGGGTTCCCCAAGCTCCACATGCAGACAGAGGGAGTGCCACCCTTCTCACTCCATCCACACCTATTTCCTTTTTATATGTGGTTTGGTTTCACAACATTTAATGCCCTGCTCTCAGAGCTGGAGGCAGCACTCACTATATCACCAGTCATCGGGGAAGAACATCGCCCTGCTCAACTCCCATGCCAGAACAAACTTGGAGATATGGGCAGGGGCTATGTGGAACAAGGAGGCCCCAGGTCCTGAGCATGACCTGAAACTGAACCATGCCAGGGTTGGGAGGCTTGGTGGGACTGCTGGTGGCATGGCAGCCCCCAGGAAATGCCAGGACCTCAAGCCTCCCTGGTGAACGGTGGGTAGGAGGTGCCTTATAACCTCCAGCCACCACATGCACACACAGTCCTGGCTAGGGAAAGTCCAGACCTGTAAGATCTTTGAGAGTCTTGAGGCTTGCTGGTTACAGTGGAGTTGTGAAGCTTCAGGTGAGCTTAGCTGCCTGGGATGCCATCTGTGAGGCATGGGCCGCAGTGTAGGGGAGATACAGAGCTGCAGAACTGATGTCACCCCTAGACATGAGGGGGCTAAATGAGCAGCCTCCTGCCTGGGTAACATCTGAATTGGTTTTCCATCAAGGCATGGCAAGAAAAAGCGGGCGGGTGGTTGGCCCAGAAACAGGTGGGCAGTCCGAGATCTAACCACCACTGGGAAGGCCCCCCGTTACATGCTACCATCCCTGCTGCATTAATTCCTCTCTGCCTTAACACACACAAGGCAGACAAGGTTCTTTGGGTCAATCATATCTTTTAGTAGATCAACTGAGTATTTGGATAAATATATCTTAGCAAGCTTTCGGGCTTAAAAGCCTTTGTTTTCACTTCATCAACCTCCTAGATACAGAAAATCATGAACTAAATATAGACATTGGATTTCCCTGCTGAGCCACACTAGGACACACTATAACCTGCCTGACATTTGACTCCCCAGGTACCCGTTCACTTTTACCTGCTACATCCCCATTCCTCCCCGCTCCAAGCCCATCTCTCACCCCCTGATGCCTCAATTTACATTTTCACTGACTGGCCTTCTTGCCTGCATCCCATCCTCTGGCATCTTTACTATTTCTTCCATCAAGGAAGAGCAGACACACCAACTGCAGATGCTCTCTCAGCCCAACGAAGGGTTTTTAAACCCGAAAGCTTGCTAAAATATATTTCTCCAACTACTCAGTTGGTCTAATAAAAGATATCATTTTGACCCAAAGAACCTTGTCTGCCTATGTCCTTAGACCAACACGGCTACAACCTACAGACACCCCTTAACACATACAAGTGTCATGAGTTTTGCTTTGAACAGTTTGCGGTGCAGTTTCCCAGAAGCCCCTGCACCTACCTCCTTGAAACCTGGCAGACTTCATGCCCTCATAAGGGGCTACCATTCCTGCCTTTTTCATCTGAATCAGCAAGAAAATGACAAAGTTATAGGTATTTTAGTGATTCCACATTATAGTTTATGACCGGATCTCCAAATCAGTGTCGAAATTCTGAAATAGATTCAGCCGAATTGAATTGGGACAGTGATCTGAAACAGCAAATCGAATTACTGTCCCTCCAAAATGGCTGAATCCAAATTGGAATTGAAACAGAGCCATTTCGCAGAGCCCTAATGTGTATAGGTGCCCATATGACCTCAGATGATCCCACAATCTAGAAGGAGCAGCCTTGTCTTGAGGAGTTTACTTACCTAAGCAACTCCTTTCATAACTCTAGTGACCACACCTCTGCTATAATGACTCAGGTAGATAAGATATGCACTCATTTACAGAAGCTCACTCTTATAGGGCGGTCTAGCACCATCAGAGTCAGAATGAAAGTACTACTCTTTAGTAACAATATACAAACATACATTTGTAGTAGCTTCAAAAGGGAAGGAAGAGCTGATATGCAGCAACTGCTAGGCTGTAACTGTGGTTTGTGTGCGAGTCTGTAGCATTACCATGCAAAACCACTTCCACTTTAACCCTGCTTCATCCAGGGGGTAGTTTAGGGAGATTTATCCCTTCTGAAGCCTCCACGAGTGTACATTTGTCCATAGCCTAAGTATACCCCTGCATGTGTCAGAGGCATGGAAGAGCAACAAGTCTATCCAGTGAAAACTAAACAGATTTCAGTGAGGATGCCTGTGCCTCTGGATATCCAGAGTAGAATGGTCAGAAAAAATTCAAAAATTGTGAGATCTGAGAGCAGACACTAAGACTACAGGTAAGAGGTTGGAGTTATCTTGACCATATTTTCAGACTCCCTAGGCAAGTCCTGTTTTGGCAACCCCAAAGCAAGAGACAGGCTGACCCAGAGAGACCCTTCATAGCACCAAAGCAAATGAAATATCAACAGTAAAAATCAACAACTTGATTAAATCTTAAAAGGCTGGGCCCTGATTTGTGACAATTGACCTCCGTCTTCAGTAAGAATTGTACTGGATTAGTTGGATGGATTGATTAAAATAGGTTACACCACTGAGATCCGTGGAATACCATGAACATATAACTGGGTTCTACAATGGTGAACCAGGACCTATATCTACAAAGATTAAGATTCTAGCTCTGTAACAGCTGTCAAGATTGATTTAGTACTACTAATAAACATAGCTGAAGAGGGTGATCATCTCTGTGTGGGTGAAGTATCTGACGATCACAGCCCACTAGTTGAAAACAGTGAATATCATATGTTGTATCAAATACATAGATAGGCAAAGTTAGAAAAAGTTTATAAGTGGGTGTCACGGTGGGGTCCCTCAGGAGGGCCATGATCTCCCTGAGGTCCCTCTCACCGTGTCAAGTCCGGCCCAGGGGCCCCCTCTTATTCTCGCCCGCCACGTCTTTGATGTTCAGTAAGTTCAGGAGGCTGCCTTACACCTCCTTGGGCACGGCTAATTGGGACCTCCGTCCCCGTGTTCTCCTGGACCCCCCGGGGTCTCCCTGTACGACGGGTGCTCCGCAGGCACCCTAGCCTTAGGGCCACGTGTGGCTCCTACCAACCCCTAATACCACGCCCCAAGCTTCACAGATGTTCTGGACGTTGTCCTGTTGCAAATCAACTCACCCGCTCCCTCGGGCCCACTCCATACGCTCTATGGACGTGCCCCCTCCTGGGCTCGCTCTCTCTCTCTGTGCCCACTCTGGGCTGCCTCTAGTATACTGCCCCTCTCTTGGGGCTCTTGAGGCCGACTTTAGGCCTTCTCTAAAGTGTCATCCCTTTCAGGGACCCTTATCCACTCTGGGACTTCGTATCGAGCCCTACGGTCTCCTAGGCCCACCGCACTGCTAACCTCCCTCCTCCAGGCACACCGTGCTGCTATCCCCTTTTGCCGGGGACCACCGCCGTACTTTGCCCTTCTCCTGGGCTCTGTGCTGCTAACTCCTTTCGTCGGGGTCCACCGCAGCACCCTGCCCCTGTCTGAGATCTATTGCAGCACTGGCCTACTACCCGGGCTTGCTACGCCCATCCTGGGCTTCTCAATAGTCCCCCTTCTCTGGGACTTGCTGTGCCCACGCTAGGGCTCCTCAACAATACTGCCCCCTCTCTGGGGCTTGCTACATCCACTCTTGGGCTCCTAATAATACAGCCCCTCTCTGGGGCTTGCTGCATCCCCCCCTTGGGCGCCGGGGTCCTCACGCTCCACCGTGAGGCCCCTTTAAGGATACTGTGCCCTCACTAGCACCAGGGTTCCCACACCACTTGGGTTCCCTCTGCAAATACTGCGCCCTCGCTGGCACTAGGGCCCCACACCCCTGTGGGTCCCTTGGGGTTCAGCCACTCCTCTCTGCACTTAACTGACCCCACCACTCTGCCCTGCAACTCTCAGGGCCTAGTGCGCCCTCACTGGTGCCAGGGTCCCCACTTTACCATGAGCCCCCTATGAGGCCTCCTCCAACCCCTATAGCCTCACCCAAACCACCGGTTTAATAAACAACCACAACCAAACACAAGCCTCTTGGCCACAACTTAACTCAACGTCACCTGGCTAAACCATGGTGCTCAAACCTCTTCGAGCTGCCCTCCTTCACTCAGCTAGAGTGGCTCCTACAGTGCTTGCCTCCTAGCTTCAGGAGCTCCTACCTCTGTGGCTGCTGGCAGGGAACTGCCAACCTGGCTTCCGCCCTGGGTTTTATAAGGGCTAGGCCCTGCCCCCTTCTGGCCAGCTGGCTCTCCTTAGTTGCCCCGGCAACCCGCAGCTGTGCTCATTATTGTCCTGCCAGGGCTCTCTCCCTGGCAGTTTCTCCTCTCTAGGAGCAGGAGCACCGAGGTGCCCTGCGACAGTGGGGAATATAAATAATTATTGCCATGTAACATAAATTCCCCGGAGGATAAAGACTAAGTATATTTGGTCTGGAAAAGACCAAAAATTATACAGAGAAGGCCATTTGTGTTTTCTATTCTTTGTAAAATAAAAGGTCTATGCTATGAAAAAGAAAGGCAGCCAATTTGATACAAAGAAGTACTTTTTAATTGAATTGGTAATTAACCTTTAGAACTCCCTGATGCAGGGTATTATTGATGAATTCACTTTGTAGCATTCAAGGCAGGGTTAGAGAAATGAAAGCATGCCATAGTGCTTTGACTATGATACCCTTAATTTAAGAAATATCCAGATTTTGTGACCCTCAATTTAAGAAAAAACAAAGCATCAAATAAAGACGTATCTACGCTGCATATAAGAGCTTTCTGCTTCTTTTTTTACCTCAAAATTTAACATGCAGGCCATTAATAGAAGAAATATTTTGTTTTTAAGTGTGCCATATTTAAAAGAATACAGTAAAAGCACCATCTGCAGGTACAATAGCTAAAATTTAAATTAGAATGTGTTATGGCATAAATGG
>NW_005842649.1:196626-202957 GCF_000455745.1 Alligator sinensis | reverse complement strand
AGTAGGGGTCAATGAGAAATTCCACTCTATGATATAGACTTCTTGAATTAGACATATCCCTTATGACTTTCTTTTTGTACCTGGGAAGTATTCAATAAAAGTACCTTGAAGACACAGAGCAATAAACCAGATGAACAGCTGGCCTAATCTTGTAATGGGATTTCTCTGTTCTGGAGTAAGTGCAACTGAAAGATACTGGTCAAGTAATGGTAACACTCATTGTTGATCATGTATACTTGCCTATCCAAAAAGGCTTCCTTCCACTGAAGTTCCACAACCACTGCATGTGTTGTTTAGTGACCACACTTGCTAGATTCCCAAAGTACCTAGATGCAACAAAAGAGAGTAACATAATCAGTTATACAGTGTGGGGCACTTTTCCCATTGATTTTCCTGTACTAAGCATCTATTTTAACATTAAAAAAAATTAAAATCTCATATTAAAAACTGACATTTGGATGAAAGAATGCCTTTGACAAAGGCATATTTTTAGACGTTTCATCCACCTGGACAGAAGAATGTGGAGGAAGAGCTTGATGTTTCTAATGCAAAAAATTAACTCAACTGTGCAAATTACCTGCTGGAAATAAATATCTTATGTTCACATGAAATATTTCTACTAGAAATGTTGTTGCCTTAACAATTCCTAAAAGCTAGCCTAAAAGTACTAGGAAATCTATTAACATGTAATTATTAGTAGTTGGGTTTGTTTTACAAGAAAATAGTGACAGTCTTTTGTAACAGTAACCTATGCTCAATCAACCCTCAACAAATACATTGAGGGGTCTGGTCATGTTCTGTTCCCATTTTGTAGTGCAGACAAAACCTCTCTCTATTAACAGTGTCCCAAAATAACTGCTATTTTGGATAAAAGAATCACCATCTCATCTGCACTTCAAAATGAAATTATGTATACCTGGATTACAGTGCAGTAGACTATGAACCAATTGCTGATAATAGTTGAAACTATTCAGTAAGTGAGGTTTAAATGTTTCCATGAAATTCTTAGTAAACATTTACAAAATTTCTTTATACAGAGTGCCTTCCACTTAGTTCAGTCACTGGTTGGTCTGAGCCTCTGGTTCAGCACCATCAGAATCTTGGACATTTAATTCAAGTAATTTAATTTAATTTAAAAGCACTACAACTCCTAGCCTGTGTTTTGATGGGTTTATGAAAATTCAGTTGTCACTAGGAAAGTTATATTACTTAGTGTTATACTACCCGAGACATATACCCAGGTGGTTAGAGTTATTTCAATCTAAGTAATAGAAACAATCAAAAACAATGAAAAAAAAAGCACCCATAATGGCTAAAATAATATGTAATATCAAGAAGAATCCTTTATAAATACTGACTAAAAACCATGCCTATGAGAAAAAAGACAACCCCTTCTAATCATTACACCTAGCCAGGGTTCTAGACATAAGGCAAGAAAATGAGAAGTTTTCTGAATGTACCATTTTGCTAATAGCATTAACCGATACCCCCAGGCAGGGCTCCAGGCAAACAGAAAATGATGAGATAATGGTATTTATGGAGCTAACTAAATCAAACCAGTCCCTAATTAAAAAGACTCTACAGGAGAGAGCATAATGCCTTATTTAAAAAAAACACACAGAGCACTGACTCTGCTGCCAAATATATTGCCATTTACAATTATTTTACTGTGGTTTAAAATCTATACCATCGGCTAAAAAGCTTTCATCACCTCCAAGCAACTGCCCTAATTAAGGAAATGTTTCAGCTAAATGCTGCCTTCAAAGAATATTTAGTGCAAGAGGCAAGGAATCCAGCGTAACAGATTTGCAGAATTTAAATCTAGAGACTTCAGTACGTTGAGGAGATTTATGCCACTCTGATAAACTAAAGCTGCCCTACAGACCATTTATAGATTTCATAGACATTAGGGGCTGGAAGGAACCTCCTGAGTTCATTATGTCCAGCCCCACTGCCATAGGCAGGAAGTCTGCTGGGGTCAATTGATCCCAGCAAGCTAACATCCAAGCACCTTTTGAATGAATCCAGAGTAGGTGCTTGCACCACTTCTGGGGGGAGTCTGTTCCAGACCCTGAACACTCAAGACTATAAAGAAAATTTTCCTTATGTCCAGTCTAAATTGTCCTTCCAGGAGTTTGTGGCCTTTACACTTTGTTATCTCTTGGGGAGCTCTGGTGAACAACTGTTCTCCCAGATCCTGATGCACCACCACCCTTCTATACTTATAGGCTGCCACCAAGTCATCCCTGAGCCTTCTCCTCTCTAGGCTGAAGAGTCCTATGTCCCTCAGCCTCTCCTCATAAGGCTTGTTCTTTTGGCCTTTGATCATATGGGTGGCTCTCCTTTGGGCTCTCTCAAGCCTATCTACGTCCCTTCTGAAGTAGGGGCCCAAAACTGGTTTCAGTACTCCAGCTGTGGCCTCACTAAGGCCGAGTAAAGTGGGAGGATGACGTCCCTGGTTTTGCTTGAGATGCATTGGTGGATGCATGCCAGAGTTTGGTTTGCTCTGATCACCATGGCATCGCATTGGTCGCATTTAACCAGGAGTAGAGGGGGATCATTCAGTTGATCTGCCATAGCAGCCTCCACATCACATCTGCCAAGGCTAGCACAGGGGGAATACTTGAGGCATCGTAGTGCCCTGGCTGTTGCAGCTTGCAGCAGCAATAAAAGTTAAAGCAGCCAGATATACACCTGGCCTAATAACAGGACAAGGGAAAAAAATCAAAACACAAAACCCCCAGTCTACTGCTTTGTACTGGGAAGCACCAGACAGCCTAGGATCTGTTGTTGATAATGATAATTTGCATTATGGTTGTGCCCAAGGACTGCATTCCTGGACCAGGACCCCATTATGCTAGGCACTGTACAAACACAGAATGGACAGCCTTTGTCCCAACAAGCTTACAATCTAGATTCTGAGATCTGACAATTTGTAAGCTTTATGAAATGTTTTGCTTTACTGAAATGTTAAAGCAAGGAGACTACCAATAGAATCCATGCTGGTACAAATAAAGCTATCCAGATATTCCTATATAACCCAGCCCCTTTGTGCCCCACCAAAGACTGGTTTCTGGCTATAAATGGTCCTCAGAAAATTCCCTCCTGAAGGGGAATCCCCTGTTGGCTTAAACCAAGAAAAGTTGGTCCTAAGCCAGAAGAATTTAACTATATTGATCTTCCCAGATGTCACGTCCCCTACATCATAAATTAAGGTAGCACTATAAGTTGTTGGGTCTTGGCCAATGCAGAATCAGGGCTCTGTAAGTGCCTCTCAGATAGCTCTTTTTACCTCAGAGAAGCTTGGACACAGACAGAACTCATTTTGGAGAGTAAAATTCATAACCAGTTTGTCTGTCATGCATTATTCAAGTGAAAGGTTTCATTTCTACCAACAATTTTTTATGTTGTGTGTTAAATACTCTTCTTGAATAACCCACTTACTGCCATGTCTACATTACCTATCAAAAAACAGTATCCTTGAATTAGTGTGGAGGAAGTGGTACAAACTAAATTGGGCAAAGATCTAGCTTTTATCTCACAGTATCATCAAGACAGAACAGTCTGTTTCAAGGGAAGCAGTTTGTTGTACTGTTTTCTATACAATCCAGTCCCTTTGTGCCTCCAACCCCCTGCCATAACAGTGTATCCTGTTACATTGTTATGCTTAGTTATCTAATAGCTAGTGGGACCGAATTAACTGATTCATATATCATCCAGATTCTAAAGGGTGAGAGGCAGAATTATGTCAAAGCCCAATGGTGAAACACTACCCTTTCTCAAACCTAGACATATCGGTATAAATAATTTATACCAGTATAACTATGTCCAGACTAGGGGAGTTAGTAGTACTGCTGTAATTACACCAGTGTTGTTAAGAAGTACAACTTATGAATGTACACAGGGCCTGAATTGGTAGCCCTCTCCAGTACAGCACAAGACCTATTTAGACAGATTTGGCTGTAGGAAGTATTGGAATAGGAATATTTTTCATCTTAGGTTTGGCTGGAGACTTTTACTGCTGTTGAGCCCACATTTTAGTGTTGCTTAAACTTTTTTCTTTTTTCATCAACATAGCATGCATCTTAAATACTGGAAAAAAAGCAAACCAGAGAGCTTTTTTCAGCTAAAATATTGGTAGGAAAATTACACTTGTTTTCCAGTAATCTGGAACTGGTGGTTTCCTTGGAATTCAAGTCATAGATAAACTACATCTAACTTCCACAGCACCAATAAAATTACCAGAAGCTGGAAAATGCTGATCTTTCCAGTGACAGAAATATAAAAGAAGTTATTAACTTATTATTTTCCAAGATGCACTTTAAGTTGACTGAAACATATTCTGAGATTGGGGGCTGTCTTTTGTGAGCGGCTTGCAGTTGAAATGCCAGGCACATTTCATTTAGCATGAAAAAGCCACCTCAAACTGAAGTCACATTAATTACATTATCATGGCTCATCATAGATTTGTTTGCTTGTTAGTACACTGATATGCTCTGACTGTTCCTGTAGGGGTTTCACACCATCACTTAACCTCATTCAATACAATTTTCATATCACTGTACCCAAACATCTCCAGTGGGAAAGTCATTCCTATAATTGCTGGCTCCCACAACACTGTGGGCCTTCAGGACAACACAGCCATGTAATTCTGGGAGAACTGAAAACTAGCAAGCTGAATGTTAAAGGGACTTCAGAAAGATGATATTAGGATCCCCTGGCCTGATGGTGTTGTTTGGGATGCTGCTAGGAAAAGAATGGGGAAGGTTAAATATAGCTCACCAGACAAATAAGTCATCTTGGAAAGGACAGCAAGGTGTTCTCAGTGAAAGCATAAGCCAGGGCAAATATTAGAAAGTTCAGGAGAGAGACAGAAGCTCTTCCTGACTTTGGCAGCAATACGGTTTGGCAGGTCCTTGGGGGCACTTCCAGGTAGGGAAAAATGTTGCCAACCCTACACTTTCAAAAGCCATGATTTGGCTCCCAAAAATCATGAGGGTTGCCTCAAAAATCATGAGGCACTTTTAGGCATTTGGAATGCTTTTTATGAGTTCCCTGGTTTTTAAGCTCCAGACTCTGGGTAGGCTCCTTCCAGTGTGTGAGATGGCTTGTTCAGAGTTAGAAAGGGTATCCCAGCCCTGGATAGCAATGAATAGTGTATATATAAGCACAGACTCAGCAGAGCCCCAGAAGTACAAAATTGCCAACCCTAGGCTTTCAAAACTCATGAATTCATCTGTAGGAGGCATGTGCACAGCCTTTAGGCATCCTTGCAACCATCTACTGCAATTGTAATCTATTGTATAAAATTGCCATGAAGCCACTAGGATTTATAGGTTCTTTACATGTCTCTATTTTGGCCTCTTCAGATGCAAAATGTAGAAACAACTTTGAGAGAACAGGCTGGGAGCTTGAAGCCAGAAGCCATTGAGGCACAGAAACATACTACATTGGTCATGGTCCTTTTTTCTGGCTCCTTGATTCCTTCTCTCTTGGTTGTTCAGTGGGGCATGAACGATGCATACCCCTGTGTGTAAGGCAAGTAGAACAGTGTCTGCTTAGGCCCTTTTGGAACTAATCAACAGGTCAGCTGGTAATGTCCCTGCATTCCTTCCTTTGGAAAAAGCTGTTTAAGAAAAGCTTAAGCTAATGAGCGAGGCTTTGTTTTCTGATGGGGTGCTAAATGCTAATAACAGAGCTGATAAATGCTCTCTTATCAAGGGCGGGGCGGGGGTGGCGGCTCCCTAATGAAAGCATCCTGTCAGAGCCTGGCCACAGCCCTCTCAGCTCAGCATTGTACAAGGGAAGGAAGAGCTGCTCTAGAGCCCCACCGGCTTCTAACCTGAGCTACTGCAGGCATGTGCCTGCATTTTCTCAGTCCAGAGGGAATGTAGATCATTACAAACTGATTTAGCCTAGCCAGGTTAGACTAACCTGCAAAGATGGAATCAACTCAGGCTCAGGCTTTTTGACTGTCTGTCCCTAGCCTAAAAGTGAGGTGAATCCTTTATGATGCAGCCACATAGAAAAGAGCTATGCAGTTTCTTGGGTGGATTAGGATAAGCAAAAGTTGTTTATTGTGTGAACAGGAAAGCTATGCATCTATGCAGGATGACTTAAGACTGGTCTCTGGTGTGTCCGTTGAGAGAACAGGAGAGTTGCAGATCTCCCTGGGGGATGTACTGCATCCCTAAGGCAAGATATATAATTCTCATGCTACCCATGGAAAAGATTTTGAGGTGCAGTAGGTTTTGGGCCAAAGGGTGTTTATACACAGGCGATGGGAGCCAGGGGAGGGGGGCGAGCACTTTAATTAGATCGGCTTTAAAAA
>NW_005842649.1:185956-196595 GCF_000455745.1 Alligator sinensis | reverse complement strand
CACTCTAATTAAAGTGCCTCAAACATGTAGTGTATCAGTGTCCCCACACTGAAAAATGGTGACAGGGGTGCCTTAACTAAAGCTAATTCAAAGTACCCTTGCTGCCATTTTTAAGCTCAGAGACACTAATACACGAGATGCTGGAGTCTGCTGGAGCGTGGTAATTACCACACTCCAGCAGACTCGATTAACTGAGTCTCCTCTGATGTGCTGTAATTACAGCACATTGTAGCAGCCTCACTGTATGTATATAGGTGCCCTAAGAATCTAAACATTCCAATGGTTGAAGGATTGGAAATCCTGAATAAGGTAGTATAGACATCCAATTCAAATATTTTGAGATTAGCCCTTCCTGGGCTTTTATTTTTATATTGGTTCTTAAACTGGGCCAGATCTCTGTAGTATTTCCCCTGGATTGTGCAGCCTCACTGGAATGGAGCCTAATCTCAGAACGAATGGAGAGCAGGTAGCAGTTCAGTGCAGGAGGAACACCTAATCACAAAACAAAATGATTAACTTGAAAGTCTCTTACTGTTCCCGGCAAGCCTGAGCAGCGGTATTCCAGGTGACCTTGTGATCAGCTATTAGGAAATAGCAGCTACCATCATGATGGCTCCATCCAGAGGGGCATTTTTTCAGGTTAACTATCTGAAATAAAAATCATTTGTTCTTAGAACATCTTGTTTATTAGTATGAATTATCTCAGATTGCTCCTTCAGGCTACTCTAGAATAAAAAATAGCATAACCATGAATTTATTCTAACAAAACTTCACAATGATTTAAAATACAATATTTCCAACTAGAAAAGATCAACAGAATACAGCATTTTGCCTAGTGGGATTGGAGGCTTGTACAAGATCAAAGCAGCAAAACTGAAATATTGGTTGTAATGTGACTACTTTCCTATTGCCAAACACTCCTGAATAGAGGAGTAGGAAAAATACATATTACTGTTGACCTCTGGGAACCAGGCCAAGCACTGCTAATGCCATAGCCATACTGAGAGTAAAGTGGGCGCATCTATATGTGATGCTACTTCGCCGTAGCAATGCACTATGGTGACATAGTGCCTGCAGGCATCTACATGTGACCAGCAGCTATGTCACCGTAGCGATGCACTCCCCCAGTACAGCATATCATCACAGTGAAGTAGCTGATAAAAATAACTGTGCACTGCTTTTTGAATGTCTCTCCCTAGCCCAATAGAAACTCAAGTCAACAAACAATATTACATCAGGGTTTTTTACATGCTTAAATTCCTTTCAGTCAAAAAAGTGTTCAAAGAGATGTCCCCTTTCTCACATTCAAAATGTAAACTGAATGCAGCAACTCAGAAGGAAATATCTACTACTGTAAGCTAAAAGCCCTTGTAACAAAGGGATATGGAATTTAAGAGATGGGATTTGGTATGATTTTTAATTAATTCTAAAGTATGTAATTGTAAACTATGTCTTTGCTTGAGAATTATATAGCTTGGTTATAAAAAAGGCTATATCCCTATAGGGTTTTCCATCAGTGGAAACTTTAAGTGAAATGATCACACAGTATGACAGATGGTTACCTTGCTTTTTGAATCCCATAACTTCCATGAAATGCCATCACACTGAAATAATTTTTGGACCCTTTCTTCATAATGCAAGAGCCCCTTTAAATCTGATGTGCAGCCCTTTGGAAAGGAGAGACCCAAATCCTGAAAAGGGAACAGGATTTGCCCATTGAATTAAAAAGGTTACATAGAATAGATCAGTTGCTAATTCAACCATTTGTGACATGCAAGCACTACAAAGGTTGAGTTTTTTCATTTATTCATCTGCTGGCTAAATGACTTTCAAGAATTAGAATAGTAAATTTTGGAATGGAAGAGTTAGGCTGAGGATCTCAGTGGTGTTAAATCATCTCAGAACACATAATGACTGAAAACAGATAGTAAAAATGCTTAGGAAACAAGAGGGTTCCATACCTGATGGCTAGAATGTAATACAGATGTCAGCTCTGCCTTATCAGCTTGTGGGACTTCTGTCTTCCTGGAGGAGACCACATTGCTTTTCAGCTCCCCTTGGTTAATTACCAACACTTCAGCCTTTTTGTTTGCATTAGCTGATGAAGTATCTTCTTCTACTCTGAGAGATACCAACCCATGATACTTGATTTTAAAAAGTAACCAAAAAAAAAAAAAGAAGAAAAAAGATAGTATTACCATGTATTAACAACTCTAAAGTTGTCTTCATAAAGATACTTTATGTTTCAGAATCATTTTCTATTTCAAATCAAAAGGAAAGAGACCCAAAAGTAAAGGAAAAACATGTACAGAATGAAAAAATTCTGAAAGTATCAACTACACTGAATCATTGTATATGTAGTTATGGTAAAATACAATAAGAAAAACATTGTGCAAATATGCAGGTGGACACAGCAAAATACGCTTACTTTAAAAACCACATCAGTTCCATTTCTAAACACAGATGATGGATGAACCTGAAAAAGTCAGATAGTAAAGTGATTTTGACACGTGTGTAATACTAGAAACAAGTAAGTAGCTATCTGTAGCTTGCTTTTCATGCAAATCTTGTTGGAGTTTCTATTGGGCTAGGGACAGACATTCAAAAAGCCTGAGCCTGAATTGATTCAATCTTTGCAGGTTAGTTGAACCTGCAAAGCTTGAATCGATTTGGAGGTGGATTCCCTTTACATTCCAGAAATGCAGGCACATGCCTGCAGTGGCTCAGGCTAGAAGCCAGGGAGTGCTAAAGCAGCCCTCTCTTCCCTTTCACTGTACTGAGCTGAGGGAGTGGTGGGGCATGGCCAGGCCCTGGCAGGAAACTGTTATTAGCCCATCAGGGAATTGATCACACTGTTTACCACCCCATTAAGAAAACAACAAAGGGATATTGCCAGCTACCTGTTGGTTCTGACTGTTGATTCAGCACAGACCATAGCCAGCATGTGGTCTGCTAGTTAATACACAGACACCTCTCTGCAAGGCAGAGAGGAGGGGGGAATTACTGCTAGCAGGGAGTGACAAGGGGAGGGGTGGAGCAGGCTGCAGTCTTTGCCAGAGCTGCAGCCAGGGAGCAGAGGGGAGGGGCCAACCCTGCCCAGAGAGCATGCTGGGATGCTGGGGGAGTCTGGTTTATTTTAAACCAGCAAGGGGTCTGGGACAGGCATTGCATAAACTGATTTGACCCAGATCAGTTAAGTCTAATACTACATTCAACCAGGTTCATCTCAAACTGGTTTCAGCCATTTTCAAACTGTCTTATGTGCACTGAACATCTGTTCTGTTATAGGTTTAAACCAGTCTCTGATCACTTAAACTGGTTTATGTGTAATGTCTGTCCCTAGCCTTGGTGGATAATCTCGGTTAGCAAACCATGCAGAATTTATCTCTTATTTTTTATTTTTTTCCAAGCAATAGAGACTGAGAACATCTGAAAGTAGTTACATGCGGTACATAAAATTGTTCTCATAGCCTATTTCCATAATCAGTTAACAATCATAGTTGTATCTTAATCAGACCAGGATACATGAAATCTGTCCCCTGAGGAACATCCATTTTTTTCAAATTTAAGAAAAGTCTTTTTTTTGGTGTGGCTTTTTTTAATAGACCTCTCTGCTGCTATAAATGAGCTGGGTTCAATACATGCATATCAACTGCTGATGGGCCCTGATCACATTTTTGCCTGGTGTACATTTCCTTCCTTCACTCTATCACTTTTACATACACACATATTTTCAGCATCAAGATCTTTATACAAAATAGCTCATGAGTGTGCTCCACTGAAAATTCAAATATTTTCTGACTGCACTTAGCTAAGATTGTTTTGAAATAAATACATGTAGAAACTCCCCATGTCTTATCACTCCACAGTACAGCTGCCTTACTATTTTGCCATTTCCAACTGCTCTTAGTCTAGTCCTTGACCGATTCACCAACTTGAATTCCGGTAGCATATTTCCCTTCTGCATCATCACCCCTTCGGAAGAAGACAATGGGATCCTTTCCAAGTGAACAGTGCCAGGGCTGGAGGGCAATAAGGAGCTGGAGGAAACTGGAAGCAATGCATCTGTCCTCCATAAGTTGTGCTTGCTTTGGCCAGAGGAATGGAAAAAGCTGCACTGACCTGAAAGCATACAAGATGGCAGATGGTCAGTTCCTTCTCCTCCATAAATAGATAACTGGTCACAATGACTTGGACACTGAAACAGTTCATCATTAAAAGTTGGATGATTTTTCATTTTAAGTTGCTGATTTGTTATTCATTAGTCCTCTTTTCTCTGGTTTGTTTAGCTAGAGGAAAACTGCTAGTACTGTCTGACAGTAATACAATTTTAAGAACTTTATCACAAATACTAAACCCATCTTCCTGTGAATTAAATTAATTAGTAAGTATCTGTTGAACAATATTTTTTCTAGTATTACTAACGCATATGATTAACCTATCCTTTATGCGCAAACCCAAGACCCAGTTTACCTCATCTACCAGTTTTACATTGGTATATTTGTTGACTTGAACTGGGTAACTCCTGTTTATATCCTGTGTTACTGAATAGGAAACCAGACCCTGAACTTTTAAAAATGACTGTTGTAGGACAAAGCCAAATTCATTTTTACGTTTTTATTTAAGATATGTTCTGCTTAGCTGCCAGAGAAAATATACTATAGCCCTCAAAGGATTTATCTGTCTTGATGATAATTTCCCATTTTCCTCCTGTTGTTTGCACTGTGGCTAACCTGTGGTACACATGCCAGAAGTGGCATGGATAGCCTCTGCGTGCCACGTGGCAGATTGAAGCCAGTATAGGTAGTACAGTAGCACACAGAGCAGGGAGCAGAAAGCAGAGCATTAGATCAGACAGATGAAGGGCATTGAAGTGGCACTCAGAGAGGGTGCAGAGCTAGTTTGTGGCACATTTACCAAAATAGTTGGCCCCACTACCATATTGGATTACTGAAAAATACTAGAGCATTGCAACAAAATGGTCAAAACCATCATAATGCTCATTATTGTATGCTGGAATGTCTTGGACCATGACTGCAAAACACCAAAGAATTTGTTTTAAAGGTTGTGTTTATTTGTTATATTTTTTCTGACATTTCTCTGAAAGGAGTGCAGTCATAATCACTAGAAAAAATGTTTTAATGTTCCTTCAAAATTATTTGTTTGAAAACAATGAGAACTGAAATTGAACACTCTTGTTGTTAGCAAGGGTTTTTCTCTTTTTGTACTTGTTGCTTCCTTCATGCTGTGTTTCTTAAGAGGAAGAATATGGTTATGAGAAAGAATAAAGGGTCTGTAACTGTCAAAACTTTTCTTTAAAAATAAATTAAGCATTTTGATTTGAAGGTAAGTGTTAGCAACATTTTTTGTTGAAAATAAGTAGCTGCTCAGCCAAGATTGTTCCAGATTTTAAAGATGAAAATCAAAAGAGAATACCTCCTTTTGAGTCCAAAATTTTCACTACAGCTTTTGTCCTGGTGCCAAGAATTGCATTCACAGGGGAGTTCAGAACTACTTCAAAGACTTCATCGTCTTCCTCTAATCCGTCATAGGTAATTACTATATTCCACTTCTTGGTTGACATTCCTACAAGAAATAAACATTTTAATTACTCTTTAATTGCTATTTCAATCAATCTGGGTGTCAGAGAAATACATTAATTAACATGTCTATGGCTAGAATGGAATAGGTTGTGTATACTATTGTGCACCTACCAACTGACTGGACTCCTGCTGTTCTCCCAAATAACATTAAGAGACCAAATTTGTTCCTGGACAATGATGATATAGTTCAAGTGCATGTAGAGTAACAAAAACGTGCCTTAGACTTGATGGATACAATACGCAAATGCAGGGCTTCAGTTGCAATATTAAGGAGAAATGGAAAGTATCCTTTTTATCCTAGAATCTTAATTTTAGGGTTACAATTATTTAAAATATTTGTATAACCAATCAAAGAATACCTTGGCTTTAAATACTACACTTTAGAAACCAGACTTGGTTCTTGACTCATTTGCTGATTTCAACTGAGTTACTTCAGATTTATACCTCTGGAAATGAAAACAGATTCTTACACCAATACAAAGAGATATTCTGGTTCTTTGTTGAAATAGCAATGAATAAGTGTGCGTTAAATGATTGTGTGCTTATACATAAAGAAAACACACTCACACATGCACATAAACACAACAGTAGTTTAAATGTGTATTGATGTGAGAGGATTATTTTCTATTAGATAATTCCGTCCAGGAAAGTTGTATTCCAGTTAGTCAGAATCAGATATCAGAATAGGCTTTTTTGTCATAGAAATAACTTGGGTTAGATGTATTTTTGCTTACAGAATTGCACCACAAAGTTAAGATGAATGTTTGGTGGGAAAACAATAAGTATTGCATGCAATATTTATTTTATTACACATGCATTGGACTCCAATTTGTTTTAGTCTCTATTTCTGAGTTACCTTTCATTTGCATCTCTAGTCTGATGCTCTAGGCCCAATGCTATGCACATAGATATCCTTTTGACTTCAGGGGGGTTGGATTGTGTCTGTTGACACTGTTAACCTTCACTTTCAATTTATTAATTGTATGTGCTTCTTAATATGGTTTCTGGTTGTATATGTAATTTATTTTAAAAAGCATCAAATTAGTTAATCAATCTTAAGCAAATATACCTCTATCCACAAATAGGGAGCTACCTCAAAAATCTATCTCCCCTCAAACAAAAGCTTCAGAAAACAACTGCCTTCATGCCCTGGAGATCAACAGATATGGGGCTTTTGCTCAGTAAACACAGGCAAAGGACTTGGTATTTGGCAAGAGGCGGGGGATATATGCCAACACAGAAAGTGTGTGGTAGTGGACTGTTCCAACCAAAAAAGTACAGCGTGCTTGTTGCAAAAGTCATGTGGGATATGCTGATTTGGTATCTCTTTGGTAACCCCAGTGGTAGCAAAAGAGTGATGTAGCTGTGATGTCCATTGTAAGCAGCAGATTTCAATAACAACAAAAAAGCAGCTTTCCCTTAGAGTGAATCAGTGTATACATCTTTGCACCAAGTTCAGAGCATCTGCTTAGATCAACACTGAAAATGTTCTGCCTTCAGCTTCCAGACATTTCAATCTAAGTACTAAGTGTATCAAACAATTTTAGGGACATGGAGAGAGAGGTGGATTTATGATGAAGAAGGAACCAGCCATGTAAGGTATTTTTTACACCAACATCAATATCCTGGTACCACAGCTTTTCATTTAAAATAAAAAGACTAGCATAAAGGTCTTGGTTCTGCACTGTTACCCATAGAATAGATTGTGTTCTTTTTCCTGCCAAAAGCCTGTCGCAGAGGGGTGCTTTAATTTAATTTTTTATTTGCTCCCACTCTGTTGCTATTCCATCTGTATTCCTGTCTCTCAACACTCAATGCTCTCAGCAAACCGCTGGGGAAAAGCACCAGCTTCAGAGATGTTATTTCAATTCAGGTGTTCTAGGAAGAACTAATTTCTCCACCAATGTGTTTATTGCATCATCCCTCCCAAATCCGTTTCTAAAACATGATGACCAAAAGTTATACTTGGGACATTGTGCTTCATCTTTATGCCAAAGCCATCTCAGTAAGAGACAATGACATTTAATTTTATTAGACTTTTAACTGAACTAAATGCCACAGATTTTCCTTTGTGATAGCCTGGCAAATCCTCAATAAATATATGTTCAAAGGCTGCAGTCCTACAGACTCTCTGTAGCCAAGAAAACTGTCGGCATTGCCTTTCTGCACAACAAAAGCTGACATCCTATCTGGGGCACCCTCTCATACAGATTCCACAAGGTTGGGTTGAAATTTGCTTATCACTTCACCCTTATCTTTTCTTTTTCAAATGCGGAAAAGTGCTTAGGCTATTTTCCCCATAAAACAGGCACCATTTGTTTGAGACTCGCACAGATGATATTTCTTATTTCCTCTATAGTCATGGTGATGTTTTGTAATTATAATTACTCCTGGTAGGCTGTGTAGAATCTCAGTTGGCATTTCAGGCAACAGCCAAACTACATTTTTTCAATTCAAGTCTTAGGTTGAGGCTCTGAAATGTGCTGAAAATCAGATATGCATGTGCAAAGGAGATAATGATGACAGTAAGTGTGTTCTCACACCTCAGTATCTACTTGCACATACAAAATACACCGGCATGGCAAACAAGGAAACTTTGTCCCTGGTTGGTCTATACATACCCACGTACACAGACAAGCATGGACTTGGAGTTTGATTGTAATGAAGACTGCAGTACAGAGAAATAAAAGTCAGATCTCCTTTATTCCAGAAATCTGGATTTTTACTGATTCTTTATCCAGGAATCCCCCTCAAACAACAGCTTATTCATATTTATATGAACTTGCTATTGTTTATTAGAGACCCTGACCAAAATCAGGGCTCCACTGTGTTACATGCTTTTCAAGATGCAATTTCTGCCCCAAGCAGTTTACAATCTCATGTTCCAACCCTGTCAATACTTACACTCACACTTAATTTTAAGCATGCAAATATTTTAATTAAACTCAGTAACCAAACTGGATGTAACAGGAAAAAAGAAAGATTACTGCACTTCACAGATGTGGAACTGAGGCAGAGGGATTAAACGTGAGTTTCTCTGCTGTACCTCTTAGAAGCAGACCACTTAACTTACAACCCAGTGTAAGGTCAGATAGAATAACTAAGCTACATCCTTCTAATCTTGTGCTGCTCCAGCTGCCTCTCCAAACTCTAGTATAACCGAAACTGGGGACTGTTCGTTATAGCCTCCTCCCAGGGCTGCTCTATGGCTCTAGCACTGCCTAGAATGTCTACACTAGAGTTTATCTTGTGGGATAGAGTGCCTTCTCCAAGTATCTTCTGCTGTCTGTATCAGAAGAATCCTCCCATGAGAATTTAGGAGTCTTCTTTACATTTCTCTGGCCGTTTTACCTTGCATAAATGAGCCAGGACAAGGGCAAATGAGAGAGATTTGGGTGGCACAGGAAATCTGTAGAAGAGGCAGGACAGAACCCAGGTAAGGAAGTACAGGTTGGATGAATAGACAGTAAGGTGGATAGAAAACTGGCTGAATCATTGGGCTCAGAGGTTAGTAATACATGGCTAGACTTCTAGTTTGCAGCTGATAACAAGTGGAGTGCTCCAGGAGTCAGTCCTGGGGCTATTTTAGTTCAATATCTTCATCAATGACCTAGAAAATGGCACAGAGTGCACCCTCAGCAAGTTTGCAGATGACACCAAGCTGAGGGGAGTAGTAGATATGCTGGAAGGTAGTGCTAGGACTCAGAGACCTGGACAAATTGGAGGATTGGACCAAAAGAAATCCCATGAGGTTCAATAAGGAGAAGTGCAAAGTCCTGCACTTAGGACAGAATGATCCCATGCACCAGTACAGGCTGGGGACTGATTGGCTAAACAAAAGCTTTGCAGAGAAGGACCTGGGGGTTACAGTGGACAGTAAGCTGAATATGAGCCAACAATGTGCCCTTGTATGCGAATGGCATACTGGGCTGCATTAGTAGAAGCGTTGCCAGTAGATTGAGGGAAGTGATTATTCCCCTCTATTCAGCACCAGTGAGGCCACATCTGGAGTAGTGTGTCGGGTTTTGGGTCCCCCACTACAGAAAAGACGTGGACAAATTGTAGAGAGTCCAGAGGATGGTAAGAAAAATGGTTAGGGGGCTGGGGCACATGATTTCTAAGGAGAGGCTGAGGGAACTGAGCTTATTTAGTTTGGAGAAGGAAAGACTGAGGGGGGAATTTAATGGCAGGTTTTAAATACCTGTTTTCAAAGGGGATGGGGGTAGACTGTTCTCTGTGGTGGCAGATAACAGATCAAGAAGCAATGATCTAACGTTGCAGCAAGGGAAGTTTAGGTTAGATATTAAGAAAAATGCTCTCACTAGGAGGGTGGTAAAACATTGAAACAGGTTATCCAAAGAGGTTGTAGACTCTCCATCTTTGGAGGTTTTTAAGACCGGCTAGACAAAGCTTTGGCTGGGATGATTTAACTGGGGATGTTCTTGCCTTGAGCAGGGGCTTGGACTAGATGACCTCCTGCAGTTCCTTCCAACCCTAATTTTCTATGATTCTATTACCTTGATTCCCATTCAACTTCCCATCTCACTCTCCACATTTACATCATTGCATCAGTTAATTTATTATTAAATTAAACCTGACATGCCAAAGCATACCTGGATCAAACTGAATGAGCTTAGAAGGAGGTATAGTAAAATCCTTGCCAAGTATAGCAGACGCTTCATTGACCTAAGAAGAAATTAGGCAATAAATACTATACAACTTGAATGAATGAAATTTAATAATAATAAATATATAATTTTAATGAAAAAGCATCATTTTCTAAATTTTCTAATATGTGCTGCAAGGTACTGGGGATATCCATCACCTATCCATGAAGCCTCCAAAGTACATACAGTATTTTATGATACTCTGTGAGACCACAGTGAAAACAGAACTAGGAATAAAATAAATCTTGCTAGTTTAAACAGCAAAAATTCAATTCCAAACTCAGCTGTGGTTTAAAAATTATAATGTAAAAGCTCTTTATATTATCAGAAAACAGATTGTGTGAAGCCAACTCCCACCCTTCATTCTTC
>NW_005842649.1:143890-185925 GCF_000455745.1 Alligator sinensis | reverse complement strand
CCTGCTGAGCTTCATTTATCTGATCCTCAAGTGCTGTATGGTCAGTGCCAGCCAAAATGTAGACCTTGGACTGAAGGCAATTTAGAGATAAGTGGAAGAAAAACAGTCTAATACACATGACTATGGAACCCATCTCAACCAACAGAAGTCAATGGCAGAACTCCCACTGACTTCTTTAAAGGTAGAATAAGAGATGTTTTCACTTAGGGTCACATTGCTGACATTGAATTATGTTAGGGTGGCAATAGTAAATATTGCTGGTAATAAACACATTTCTATTTAATGGGAAATTCTGATATTTTGCAAAAGTTTTGTTCTGAGAAGAAAAGCTAAATTTCTTTTTTTTAAATTGCTGTGGAAGGAAACTTCCCTGAAGGTTTTGTTTTGAAAGAAAATTGAATATTTTCATTCTCATTTTCCCGACATGAAAGAGCCATGTGTTCTGACTCCTGAGGATGCCCCACATTTACAGCTTCCCCCTACCTTATTCTCAAGGATGCCAATTGCAGCTGAGGAGTTTTCTTCAGTCAGGGGCTACACAGGAGCCTAAAATCCTAAGAAATCTGGCTCCACCCAGAGCTCTAATGCCAAATCTGGGCAGATGCCAGATCCCTGGACTACATAGTTCCTTAGCAGTTCTCACAGCATGGCTATCTTTGAAATCCTGGGCTCTTCAACTCTGGGGAAACTTCCACAGAAGGATTGTCCTAGGGTACAGCTATGAACCCTAGAAGCCCAGGCAGGAAATCAGGAAACCAGCCTAGGTTTCAGGGGAAGCCAAGGTATTTTTTACAAATACTTATCTGATGAAGCCAAGGTATTTCTGTAAAACATTTTGGTTTTGATGAATCAGTATGTTCCACTGAAACTATGTTTTGTCTGGGAATTCCTCACCAGTTCTGCTAGCAAGACGTTTATCCTGACAGATGTGGTTGGAAGTATATGGCATTCTGCTGACATAGCTTAGTTTGTTGCCTACTACTCCAAGCAATATGTTCATGTCATTTTAGGAAAAAAAGTGACCATTATTCAGCTTCTGCCCAAATTTCTCACCCCAACCTACCTTCACTGTGACAAAGGCAGAGTCTGTGGAATGCCCTGACCTGGTGATTTTCAAAGACAAGATTCCCACATTCTCACACACTTCATATGCAGCCTGTTGCATTTCAATTCGAGACCACTTCAGTTCCAGACTGTAAAAAAATTAAAAAGAGAACAACTCCAGGAGAAAACCAGTCTCTCTTTCCTGAAGTTTTGATAAAGGTGCCATAATCTTGACTGTTGATTCAGTGAATACACATACTTAGCCTCTGTTTTCAAATGAGTGCATTTGTTGACTTTGCTAATTGTAGATAAAGAAGCAGTTAAATAAATTAAGACTTCCATGGACATCTTCTCGGGGGTGTTAGTTGTAGCCATGTTGGTCTAAGGACATAGGCAGACAAGGTTATTTGTTGGCTTAATAAAAGATTTCACATTTACCCAAATAACCTTGTCTGCCTATGGACATCTCACACCCACAGCTAAAAATTATACCATCTGAGAAGTTTTGTCATCAACATCAATGGGGTGGCATTTGATTTGGTGTTCTTAATATCCATTTGACTAAGGCTTCACTTTGCTTCAGTTTTACTGATTCTAAACAAGGGCATAGTTCTTTCCCCCCCTGCAGTTTCAGTCTTGCCTAAGGGCTGGACTACATGGAAAAACTAGCCAACATACCTATAGAAACATAACTATTTTGCTAAAGGCAATGATATTTGTGGGCAATAGGGAAATACTGTATATTTTATTGAGCCAACTGCGTAGCTGGGATATACTTAAACACGTTTTTGAATGCAGTGCATTCTTTTTTAGGCTATTTTGGAATACTAGCCTTATGCAGATGCTCTCTTCTAAAGTAAGAGTGACTTAATTTCAGGATAATGACTCCATTTTGGAAGAAGTATACTATTCCAGAAGAAAATCACTTTTATTTCAGATTAATGCCATAAAGGAAGAGTTATTCCAGAATAACTAAATTAAACTGGAATATCTATGGTGTTGTTGTTATTCTGCTACAGTTTTGTTGGGAAATTTCTCCTATGTAGACAAACTCTAAGTTACTTGCTAAACTTGACAGGGTGAAGAATTTGAACTGTTACATGTATTGTAGGGTCTCATATATAATTACAGAGCAATGAAAATAAATAGTCACCCTTAGCCTATTCAGAGAAATGCTCAAAATCTGATTTTGCAGTAATTCAGCAGCAGTCAATTACATTTTTGTGTTTTCATTTAAATTAGCTGCTTTTTGAAATCAACCCATTTGATTAAACAGCAATTATTGGGTTACGCATTCAAATAAATCTATTGTCACCTTTTTACATGCAATTTTCAATTTAGAGTTTTTTATCATAAGCAGGCAACTTTTTGTTCTAGTCAAATTCCTAGCAAATGACTACTGTTCATCCTACCTCTTTTAAATTCATCTTCTACTTTCACCATAACAACCTATTATTCTTCAGTTGCCTTCCTTAAAAGATGTTATGTATTAGTGTTGACTCACAAAAAGTCCTGGGGTTCAACAAAGGGGTGCCTGCATTTCAGTGTTTGGTAGGTGATCTAATGCAAATTCATGTGTGAGAATGTATAGTGCCGTAACAAAGTGCTTAGCTTAAGTTAGCTGTATTTATATGACATTGAATGCACTCACTTATTGACATAGCCTGGTACTGCAGTAACTTCAACTTATCTATCAATTGTTAATCTATGGTGAAACTGCATACAGTTCAAAGTCCTTTATCTTTTTTTTTCCTTCTAGGAGATCTGGCTCGTGGACACAAACATACGTAGGATAACTCTGGACATATTTCTCAATCATTCAAAAGTCAAATACTGTATTCAGAAATAAAATATAAACTTTCCCAGTAAAACAGAGTTTTGCTCGCTACCTCCTTCCTTGTTTATTGTTATCAGATAGTATTTCGTTTTCTTCAGGGGAACAGTTAAACCAATTTTGCAGGCTCTCACCAATTTGTTGCAACATTTGTTGCATTTAACACAGGCTAAGAGGGTGCCCCTAATTATAATACTGGAATCATATGACTGGAGAGAATAAGCTCCCTGTTTTTTCTCCCTTCAATGTATGACCCATATAAAATTTTATTGCCCAACACTTCCCTTTCTGCTGTGATCTCATGCTCTGGAAAGGCTACTGTCAGAACAGGCCTAGAGTGACCTCCAGCTGCAAGAGGATGTATATGAAGCTCACAGTCCTGTCACTAAGGCAGTATTTACACTGTTTAGAGCTGGTAAGTTCAATAAACTCCTTTATATACTTAAATCATGTGTGTGTGTGTGTAAGCACATATTCATATATGTAAGCACATATCCTGCTCATATACTACAGCACATGACTTGAAACTGTCTCTTTGCAGTTCTTAAGGGAAGACAAGACTCCACATTCTTTAACTGTCACTCAACATAAATACCTCTATACTATTTTATTCTTAGTTTCTCTAAAAAGCACTGCAATCTGAACCTGTAAAACTAAGCACTTCCTCTTTCACTCACATCTTCAATGACTGAGTTCACCTAAAACAAAAGTAGTCCCTCAGATTTTAAAGGTGTAGTGCATAAGGTGTTACAGTGTTCAGAATGAAAGACTGAAGTTACATTTGGGAGGTGCCAGAGCTCCCAGTGGGATCTGTGACTTGAAACTCCAAGCTGTCTGAATTCACTGCCCAAGTTGGATTGATGACATAAAGTACGATTTTGCTATTTAAATCTTTTTGGCTGAATTCCTCCTGGATGCACCTGCCTGAGAAAGGAAGAAAATATTCCAATGATTCAAAATCCATTCATACAGGAGCTAGCAAGAGACACACCAGTTTATATAGATTATTTTAGAACTTTCTGTTTGTTAACTCTTAGAGTGTGAATAAGGATTCATTGATCTTCCAGAAACCCACCTTATACCAAAAATTTCTTATATTCCAGTGCAGCCCATACTTGTTAACAAAATTCATACTGAGAGATTAAAGAAACAGTACCTGTTGTTGTATTTTCCAGGTAGCCATAGCGAGGACCTTGTAAAATCTTAAAGATGATTTGGTCATCTTCTATATTGGGGTGAGATGCTTTCAGGGACCTGGCAGTAATATAAATCCCAAAATTGCCATTCTTCAGGAGCTCCACATTACAAGAACAATGGAGATGAACAATTTTTGGTGTAGTTCTGTCCAAATGGTCCACCTGAATCAAATAACAAATGTTCCCCTTTTTTCCCACTGAATCAGATATTACCCTGCATCTACATTTTTACTGAAAGCACTACAGCATATAGAGTGTATAGAGTGTAAAGCTTAGTTTGATTGATAATCTGTTGAAGATGAAATATAACCTCTAGTAAAGTAACCACTTCTCATGACAGGTCCCCAGGTCTAGGCAACTTTTTATACATAGAACATACTCAGCAGCAGAGCATAGAACAAATTCTTCAAGGCAGAGCACCATACATAATGTCTGCCTATGTAACCATCTCCCTACCTCCTCCTCATCACATTTTCTTCTTTGCAAATGAAAAATACAACAAACGGCTCCCACCCTCCATTCTACATGACAGCCTGAAAGCCTAACCCCCAGGTCTGGTCAATACATCTTTCCCAGACTGTGCAGTCTCTCACAGCTCCATCCATAACTAGCTGTTGCCTTGCCTTCATTTCAGGTTCTGCTTCATCTACATCCCATTATCTTCCCTGAAATGGCTTTCCTCATTTCCTACACAGCCTCCAAGCTTTATTGAAAAGAAGAGTGAAGAGTATCAGAAGTCTCCTAGCTAGACACTAGCATTTGTACTTTGACATTTATTGGGCTTTGATGAGCAACGCAGCCTGGGTCAGTCTAGATGCTGAAATGTGCCAGATTATACAGGAAATTGAAACAAAGGCACCTATACAGAGTCTTTGAAGGGGAAAGAGGGAGAAGGTGGCATACAGAAGGTCAAAGGAAAGATCACGATGTGCAACTGGAGCAAACTAAGATATAGACATCTTAACGGGATTCCGGAGGTCATAGGAAGGAAGGATGGAAATTCAGCTGGCCAGCAGACAGAGCCTAGCATCTTGATTTGTAACTCAAGATTTCTTAATACAGTCTCTGCCAGGCAGCAAACATTTGCTTCTAATAGCTGGTGATTCTTATAAGTGGCAGCAAAGTGAAAGTGAGCAAAGTAAAAAGTCCATGTGGAGTTTCAGCACTTCATTGTATTTTACTCATTGATTCTCACAGCTGTCTAGAAAAAAAGCTTTTATGCATAGATTGCAGTTTAAGAATTTGATTCTAATAAGCAGCTGATCCCATCACACAAGATGATAAACAACCTGGCAGATGCTGTAGAATTCAGAACTATAAGAGAGATTCATTTCAAGGGTAGGGGAGATGTTCGAACAGATTCCTATTTTATAAAAACTGTAAAATATAACTTCCCCCCAAGAATAGTTAGAGTCTATCAAGTCCTATATTTTCTCTCATGAAGGAGCCCATGACAAATGCTTTAAAAAGAGGCTCAGTACATACCTGCAAGTTTCTGGATTCATAGATTGTAAGGCTGGAAGAGATCTCGCATTGGCAATCCATAGGGGTGCACACAAGTGCATGTACACCTCCTGAGATTGGCCGTGCACTCCCTGGAAGTGCCAGCCGTAAAACTGGAAGTACACTTCCGGTTTTGCTGCTGGCTCGGCAATTGGCGATCTGGTGCCCCCCCACACTTGGGAGGCACCAGTCACCCATGGGACCTCAGAAGATCATCGGGTCCATCCCCTGCACCAAGCAGGAAAGATAACTGGGGGCCAGGTGACCCCAGCAAGGTGACTGTCTAGTCTCCTCTTGAAGATTTCCAGGGTAGGCAATCGCACCACCTCTGGAGGGAGCTTATTCCACAGTCTGGACACCCTGACTGTGAAGAAGTTTTTCTTAATGTTGAGCCTGAATCAATCTTCCAGGAGTTTGTGGCCATTACTACTGGTTTTCCCCTCAGGTGCCCTGGTGAACAATTGCTCACCAAGCCCTTGATGCTGAACAGTTTCTCACTGAGCCCTTGATGTACTCCCCTAGTGTAGTGGTAAGATACTACTAGGTCCCCTCTCAGCCTTCTTTTCCTCAGGCTGAAGAGTCCCAGATCTGTCAGCCCTTCTTTATATGGCTTGCCTTTTAAGACTCTGATCATATGGGAGGCTCTTCTTTGGACTCTCTCAAGCTTGTCCATGCCCTTGTTAAAGTGTGGTGCCCAGAATTGGACACAGTACTCCAGCTGTGGTCTTACCAGTGCTGACTCCAGCTGTGGTCTTACCAGCGCTGACTCCAGCTGTGGTCTTACCAGCGCTGAGTACAGCAGAAGAATCTCCTCCTTGGCTTTGTTGGAGATGCACTGATTGATGCATGCTAGAGTATTATTTGCTCTACCATCGTACTGCTGGCTCATATAATGCAATATATCTTGAGGGAAAAATTGATGAGGAGGGAAGAAGGAATCATTTCCAAGCAGGGCTGCAGCTAACATTAGGCCCAGGGGATGGAAAATATTTATTCTGGCACAGTAACAACAATTGTGTTTTTCTTCTATCTAGTCCCCTTTTGAACTGCACAAACTTACTTGCCTCAGTAATACCCTTTGCCAATGAGTTCCATGGATTCATTCTAGACAGAATAGAAAAGTAAAACCTTTTATTCTATTAACCTATCCTTACCAGTTATAAATTGCTGAGTCCCTCAAACAAAGCAGGAAATATGTACTAGTGCTATCCCTCTCAGAGCCAATAATATCCTATTAATTAACCACATTATGTTATTCATCTTTATAAAACAGGCCTGTTAGCCATACTTGCCTGAATGGTGAATGCCACCGGCTCTACTTGCACCCTCCCATTGATGATGAAGCCTTGATTAGTCCTATCTGTTGCCAGAAATGTAAATCTGTCAATCTGGGAATCCCCTCCTCCATGTTTATATGCTACATCCATGTTGTCCACATCTTGCTGGGTGAAATTGTGCTGCAGGAGTACAGCCCCTCGGTAATACAGTTGGCCATATTGAGGAAGCTGTGCCAAGAGGAATGTAAGGTTCTCTGAGGAAGTGTCTGGGTCTGAAATCTGCAGGACATCAGGAGAAATGAGTGCCATAGCGCCTTCCACTAATCTTAACCCTTTGTTCCTAGACACTGTAGGCAAAGCTTGGTCCATTGTCTCCAGAGTGATCGTGAACATCCCATGTTTAGTCTTCAGTCCATTGCTGATGATGAATCTGGCAAAGAGAGGCAAGGCAGCCTTCAGCATGTGCTCTTGATTCACCATGTACTGAAATGAAATGATAATACACACCTTTACTAAAGGATATGCTTTGAAGGGGCTCTGAAACGCACATAAAAACTGGATCTTTGATGGTGTTCTGCCTCTCATTTGACTCATACTTAGATTGAAGTATGTAATTTAGAAAAACAGAAGCAGATTGCCAGGTAGAGGGCAAGCTTAACCCTTCTCATACCAAAGGAGTGCTTGTGGAGAAAATAATATATCTACCCTCACAAACATAAAGGAAGTGATTTATATAAAGCATAGTAGTGATCTAGCTACCTTGCTAGGGTTTAGACTGATGAAATCAAAAGTGGGATGCATTTGCTGATCTCATTGTACAGTACATATTTGTTCACATACCAAAAGTTTTAACTTTAGGAGCATGTGGATTGTAAAAGCAGTTATGATACATGGACAGAGACAATGAAAAGAACTGCATCTGCTTGTAGATTGGGTTTGATCTGCTTAGTGATGTTAGCCCCTCACTTCCATAAGCACAAAATTCACCAAAAACTGATAAAAAACCAAGACAGTAAAGGGAATGTAGCATTATATTCCCATCTCACTGGAAATGCTCCTGGTAACACTAAACCCAAGTCCCATATATAGATGTAAATCCCATCATGTTCAGATGCAAATAGGACTCCAATATCTCAGTGTCACATATTTGTGTTTCCTTACAGAGGCTCAAATTAAAATTTCACTTGGAGATTTAAAATCTACAGTAAGGACCTGGCAGAATTGGATAGGTGCTAGACTTTATTTTTAAACCATGGTGTGTGCATTTGAATTTCTCTGTGGATCATATTTGCTGCATTTATTCTCTTCATGTAACTTTTTAGTCACAGTAACGCAAATATTTCTGTCTCAAGTAGAAACACTTTCTGACATTTACTGTAGTGTTAAGCTTTATAATTTTTGCTCTTATTTTGCATGGGAAAGAGAAAGACCCAAATAAAGAGCTTGGTAACAAACTGGAAGGTCATCTGTCAGTTATGAAATGGTAAAGAAATTAGAGGGTGTTATTTCACTTACTTTAAAGTGGTGGCTGAGCATAAGGGAAAAACAATTTTGTAGACTATTAAATTAATCCTAGTTGTTAGTGGAATGCTTATTTCCTTCTATTTTTCTTAAAAATCTAAAATTGAAAATTGTGGTGAAAGATATTTCAGGGGTTTGGGAGGCTGAAAAGTCCACTGCAAGATTCTGATTGAGTTATACATCACATCATCATAAGGTGCCACTGAGCTATATCAGTTGGTTTTTCCCCTCTGAATATGATATATAATGCTGCTGCTGATGTATAATGTTCTTCCTTGCTGCTCTCCATTTATTTATTTTGTCATGATGGTGAAAATGCACACAGCTGCCTTCCTAGGTGTAAAGGTTCTCTTTGTAAAGAGATTTTTTTTTTGCATTGATATGTTTCCCTTGCCCCAGGGTCTCCCTCTTTCCCCTCCATGCTTAGCTTTGTGTGCATGCATTATTCCACTTATTACATTCATGAATTTAAACTCATATGGAAAAGTGCAACTGATACATCATATATAACCACAGGTACATACACACTTAAGTGTCTTTCCACTCATCACTTGGCTGCCATTTTACTTATGCCAAGTGAAGACTGCTAGACAGTCTGCTTCCTTGTCTCACCTTCATCTACTGATTGAGAAGCTTTGCCACTGAAACCAGAAAAGTGCTACAAGAATTGAAACATCAGAACTAGGATTGATGTTGTTCACCTTGAATATAAGTGACTTTAAGTAGGTCATGGAAATGGCTTGCTGTATTGCACAGGCTGTCCAGCTAAAACCCTTCACTACCTACAGTGATGCCCAATAATTAGGGGCTGACCAAATTGAAAGCAGGCACTATGCCATCAGACAGATGGGAATGAGTGTAAGCAGGCCAGAGACTATATAGGAGTTAGAAATATGTTTACTCAGGGCAGTATTCCCAGTTGGGAACATAGAGGCAGCTGTCTGTACTGACCTAAAGCTGTTGTGCCAATGGTAAAAGGGATGTACTATGACTAATCTAGTGAGATTGGATATACAACTGGCATGATGATGATAAATAAGAAGTAAAAAAAAAAAAAACATGTTCACACAAGACCTTATTTTAGCTTTTTAAAGACAGGAAAAGTGCAGGCCAGGGGTGCAGATTAGATCCTTCCACTGACGCATCCCCTTCCTTGGCTTAACCTAGGAGGCCTCTTGGGTAATGTCTCAAACCTACATATAATAAACCTGTTTGGAAGAATAGTTCAGATCATGAATATGAAAGTTTGGTTCAGAACCTTCTATAGGATGCTGGACAAGAATGAAGCTCTTAGATTTATTAATAAGGTTGAAAATTCCAATGCAAATACTGCACATAACTTGATCTTCCAGGTTAATGAAGCTAGCTGTGTCCAAGAAGTAGCCTTTTCTACATTTGGAGGGGGGGTGGGGAAGGGGGATGTTCTGATTTACTTCTGCTTCAACTTTCAATTTACTTCTGCTTCAACTTTCCCTTAGGAATAGAAAGCAGCCAAGATTCTCATTACTCTGATGAAATTTAGGGGACAACTCTCAGGCTTAGTTAGGAGGACATGTCGCATGGTTTGATTTCACCATTACCAAGGTTTCATGCTTTCTGCAGTTCCATGGCAATAGAGTTGGCTGTAGAACCTACCATCTGTCATGGCATTTAAAAGATAAAAATGGAATCATAAATAGTGCCAGCTCATTACAAAATCGAGCCAGCGTGTCAAAATGGAGGACATTAGCATGTTCTCTTAGCATCCTGCTGCCAGCATCTGATGTCAGGTTGCTAATCACTTGAAGTCATCTGTCCAAACAAGCACTGCCAAATCTTTCTTCCAGGCCAGCAGCACCAAACAATACAGAGAAATTTATGATTGAAGAAAGTACTTCAGCAGAAGGTAAAAATCTGATCATTTAAACTCCCCATATAATTAATGTCACCATTTCTTGTTTAAAAAAATAATCTGCCACCGTACTTATATCTCCACACAACCAAATTCTTTGCCAAATACTAACAGCAAGGAACATCAATTACTGTGATTAAAACTGACACTATATTTATTAAAATACCATAACCTTACTTTTATGACAACAGCCTTTCTAATTAGGTTCTACATCACTAACTCAGACAGAAGGCTTATTTACATGCAAAGTTGCGCTAATTTAATTTAAGGTGTGATTTTGAGCTGATTTAGATAAACTCGTGGGAAAGGCTGTTTGAATGCTCTTGTTTCAGTTTAAACCAGGCTGATTTCAGTTTAGCTTAAGTGGATTAGGAGCAGGTTATGCTAAACTGAAATAATCCACTCTTAAATAAGTGCATCTACACACAAAGATTTGCACTGGTATGACTTGACTTATATACATTTTTGTTCTAAACAAAGCTGTAATGCTTCACATGAATGTATCACAAAGCTTCCCAGAGGTGTGGTAGGTATCAAATATTGACTCTGACAAATTCTCAGATGAAAATGAGCGACTTTAGGACACCTCCACTAAAGATGACCAAAAAGAATTTCCGATCTATGACAACTTTGTGTAGAAGAAGATAGGATAGGGTGACACATTATTAGAGACTAACTGATTGGGAGAGGCATGAGCATTCTCAAGCTATAGCCTACTTTATCAGATGCTAGGAATGGACTGTCAGAAAGAAAAAAATAGTTACAAAGGAAAGAATTTGAAAATTTCCTTCTTCTCTGTTTAGACAGAAAAGTTCAGAAAGTTTCCAATCAGAAATGTCCATCTGTTTTAATTTTAGCTTGTGTCAACACTGTATATACCTGAACTGTAGGAGGGCCTCAAGCTTCCAGCTTTCCAATGGGCTAAACTTCCTATCATGCAGCTTAGCCAGCAGAGATTGCAGTGCATCATGGAAACTGTGATTCATAGGGAAGAATGGGGTCTTGACCCACCTGAACTCTAACCTCCCACAAGGATAAGGGCAGATCACACAGCTGCAGTCCATTGTTGAAACAAGCCTGAATGAGATGTTTCTATTTCATTTGAGAAACTAAACTTTTTATTTGTGTTAAGAAAAAAATATTTCACTTTGCTTTTCCAAGAAGGAAAATGAACCTGAGGCAAAACTGGATTTTTCCCATGGAAATTTAGATTTTTCAGAAATCCCAATATTTTTGCCAAGAATGTAATGAGTAAAAATTTTCAGTCTGCTTTACTCAAAGATTACATCTATTCCTTAGGAAATGCCATATGTAACCTTCCTTTTGCCTTATTTTGCTCTCTTCAACAAAAATCTCATGGAAGAACCTCCCCAGGTTTGAGAATGGCTAGATTCAGTCCTCTCTCTTATAACCCCCTTCCCCACCGCTGCCAACAGTGCTGGCAGCATCTGTGGGAGCTCCCTCGCTTACCACTGCCATGCTCCTGCCGCCACTGCCATGCCCCCTCAGCCGCGAGGGGCACACATCATTCATGCAGAGTAGTATGGTTAAATAAACTATGAGGAATGCTGTCCTTTCTGACACTTTGCATTTAAGTTTTATCTAGTCTCTGCTGGCTTGTGAGTCAGGTTCAGGACTGGAACGGAAGCACTGGGTTCCCCATGTGAAAGTACATTTGAGAGTCAAAAGTCTGCCAAACAGTTCCTAGAAGTAACAAAGTTTTGTCTGTAAATTTACTTTCACAGCTGCTGCTAGATTAGTGAGTCTATTTGTCAGTGTTTTAAAGAAATACTAGAGAACTCAGAAAGCCTTTAATTTTACTTAGAGCTTTTAAAAAAAATAGTATTACAGTGATATAAGAGGCATAGCACTAAAGGGCAGGACAGAGTATACATATTGAGACAGTATTACAGATGGTTATATTTTCTACTTTTCCACCAGAAGCCACAGCTGAGACCTAGGAAGTTAAATTAAATAGGTGGACTGGATGGCAGTCATTCAGTTTGATTTCAAGAACAGCTTTAACAACCAGCATGAAAGAAACATGTTCAAAGTCCTGATTAAGAAACCTTACCTCAAACTCTCACTCAGAGTTAACAATACTTGGTGGCAGCATTGATTTTAGTATGAAAGAAAGATGATTTGATGGCAGGAGATCACTTTTATGCTAAAAGTGAAACAATAAGAGCTGAAATCCTAGAAAATAATATATTAATAGGACAGATTCTTGTTTATAGTTTTGCTGAAATCAGTGAAGCTATGCCACCAGTTGAGAGTCTGGATCCAATATAAAACATGAGGAAGCTCAGTAACATAACTGGTGCTTTGCAGAATGGAGGCCCCTGTTTCTTTGGGATACAGGATACTGAGAAAGAATAAATTACATTATTTTCAGGTAAATCATTAAATCTTATGTGTAAGTCTTGATAAATTTTGTGAGGAATAAAAAGCACTAAAATGCGTTGGAATACAGATGACAAACAATGGTGAATTGCCATTCTTTTGAGTTTGACTTTACCAAGTTATTTTTAATGTGGCTCATTGAAATAATTTTTTTTTGGCAAAATCTCTTGGGGACATAATTATGAAGCTTCAAAGATGTAGATTTACAAGGACTCAAAGTATTTGTGTATTTAAGTTTATGACAGAAAAAAGCTGTATTGGAATATGTAATCTGGCCAATCTATTAGCATATGTAATGATTTATTAAGGTCAGTTCTATAACTAGAGAAACAATCATGATGTGTTAACAACTGAGGCAGAGACACCTTATGGACTGAACCACCTGTCTGAAAGACATAAATAATTCTGATAGCCTGAGCTGAAAGTTTCCAACCTAAAATGAACAACAAAAGCAGAGCTGGGAAACTAGTAAGCAACTTTATAGGTAAGCTGGTCCTTCATGAAATATTCAGGAAAAAATTAACTATTAGAAAAAGCTTTAGCTGTGAGATGAACACAGTGACCTGAAAATATTCTATTTTAGGGGGTTTTCTATAGTGCATACATTCTCTGATGTGATCTGTTACATGCACACATATACACACAAATGACAGAGTACCAGTGGCTGTGTAGGGAGCATATAACCCTTGTGTAAAGCTTAGCCTAATGAGAGGTCCCACAATGTCTATCTGGGTGATAAACTGGGGATGCCAAAAATTTAGGTTCTACTTCTCTTCAGAACCTTGCATCTTGTCTCCACTGTGATGTGTATGTCTTAGTGGCATATGTGAAGTAACAACGTAGGCTGAGGGAAGAGAGGGGAAAGAATTTTCTTTTGCCCCATGCATATCCCCAGCATTGAGCCAACCCATTGGTCTAGCTACTCAGCTAAAAATATTCCCTTAAAATAAACCTTCCATTCAAAGCTATCAAAAGTCTTTACTTTGACAAGAAAGACCTAGGTCCTGGCAAACTACATCACTAAACACCCTTTCGGTGCTTTCAGCTGGTCTGCTAGCATTAACAAATGCCATCTGGTTTAGTGTAAAATGGATTTCTAATCTGGAGCACTTTGGCAAAGATCTCAGTATCACAATATAAGAGGGATGTTTTTCTGAATTATCTGAAGTCCTCAGGATCCATCTTCTTGTAACTGATTGTACTACTTCAGATGGAGCACAAAAAACTGAATGAGAAATTAAATCTCCTGTTCAGTCATCCAGGAAGGTGTATTTGGAAAAGCACTGAAGGATATCAGATTGAGTACTATAAGAAATGTGCATCACAACACTCTTGCCTCCTTACTGAATGTAATATTAATCCAGTAACACAATTAACAAGGAAAATTGTTATAATTTGTCAGGAAATCTCAGAGATGTTATTGAGTGCTCCTCCTACATTTAGTTTTCATTAGCCATGTACTATTTCTTGCGTGTTATAAAAATGTTCAAGCCATTATAGGTGAATGAATGTAGCCCAGACTATTTCTTCACTGTTTTAAGGGATGAGTGTGTTATGTTAGTCAGGAATAAATCTAATAAAGCAGGAATTACTTTTGCTATATGCATATTGATTTTTTCCACCCAAAATGAGTGAAAAGGAGAGTGCTCCTTTCCAATTAATTTTATTATTAACCAAGACAGCTAGGAAAAAAGCAATTCTTCAGAGCTTACCTGAATGTATCTTCAGGAGCAGTTGCCTTGCTACTGTGGACATAGCAGACTGCCTGGCCTGCTATATCCATTTGGCTGAAACTTGTGATGGGGATTTCCGGAAAGCTGACGTACTCTATCTGTCCATACTGAGGTGGAGAAGTTATCACATAAAGGAGTTCCTCTGGTTTGTCAGTTCCATCAATAGCAAGAAGGGCATCAGTCGTTATGTAGCTTCTATCCCCCTTCGACACAGTAAGTGGCCTTATAAAAACAGCAATATCTCCTGCCAGATATATGAGGATAGGTTAAAATGGTCCTATTAGTATTGATATATGTCTCCTGCATGTTATGTTATAACATTCTAGACACTGTAGATGAAAGCATGGTTTTAAGTAGTGATTATGTCCTAAATCCAACACAGTTTAGGGCTAAATCCAACATAGTTGTCTTTCTTAAATCCAAAGACATTTCATGGTTATAACACAAGACTGGGAAGCAGGACACCTGAACCCTGTTTCTAGCTTTGCCTGTCTTAGGACATGCTTTGGCTAAGCTGGTCACCACTTTTCTGTGCTTTGGTTTGCCCATGTACAAAATGGAGATAATATCCATTTTATAGGCATGTTGTCAGCCATTTTACTGTATAATTGAAAGACACTTGGTGGATCTATGGAAGTGAGGAGCAAATTATTAACTAAATATATTACCTAGAATCCCTTTTGAAGAAATAGTGAAGAATCGTGTCCTACAATGAGTTATATGCAGACAGACGCTCAAGGCCTGCACAGAGCCCCAGTAAAACTAGTGTGACCCAGCTTGGTGTTCACTGAAGGCTTGGGGTGTCAGTTAGGATCATAAATGACAATTTATTTTTCAGACTGAATTTGTGCCACAATTAGTCACTGTAGGACATAAAGTCAGCTAGATTGTTACCCTTCTCCATGTCCTTGATGCTGATGAAGAAGTCCAGTGCTGGGGACTGGTTGTCTCCATCCCACAGATGAAATGTGAAACTGTCTTGGATCTTGGATCCTATAGCTCCTGTATGCACATATCTCACAAGGTTCAGATCTATTTCTTCCTGAGTGCAGTTCATTCCAGTTTGGAGAGTCACCCAGTCCCTGCCTACCTAGAATGAATAAAAATCTGTCAGTATCCAGACATTATCCCACAGCGGCTTATTTAATAAATATACCTTGGTGATATACAGAGATTGCCAATGATAGCCTAGTTGATAGCCGGACCTTTCCTAGCAAGACATTATAGGGCCAGTATATGTCAAGAGCTTTGCTACCAAGCAGTCAGAAGGGCTGTGGAACGGAGAATGCTAAAAACTTATCAGATCGTATTCATATATTTTCCCTGATATTCAGCCTATATTTTCCCAATTTAATATAATGCTATTACTCCTAGTTTTACTTGTGCTCATAGAATCATGTTTCTGTAGGGAAGTCCCAAAGTCTTTTCCTGGAAAAATCTGACATGTCAGATGCAGTCTCCTAGAATCATACAAAGTTAGGGTTGGAAGTGATTTCAGGAGGTCATCTAGTTCAACCCCCTGCTCAAAGCAGGACCATCCCCAACTATATCATCCCAGTCAAAGCTTTGTCTAGCCAGGTTTTGAAAACCTCCAAGGATGGAGCTTCCACCTTCTCTCTGGGTGACCTGTTACAGTGTTTTACTACCCTCCTAGTGAGAAAATGCTTCCTAAAAATCTAACCTAAACCTCCCTTGCTGCAACTTGAGACCATTGCTCCTTGTTCTGTCATCTGCCACCACTAAAAACAGTCTAGCTTCATCCTCTTTGTAACCACCCTTCAGGTAGTTGAAGACTCCTATTAAAACCCCTCTCAGTCTCCTCTTCTCTAGACTAAATAAGTCCAGTTCCTTCAGCCTTTCCTCATAAGCCATGTACTCCAGCCTCCTCACCATTTTTGTTGCCCTCTGCTGGACTCTCTCCAATTTGTTCACATCCTTTCAGTAGTGGGGGGCCCAAAACTGAACACAGTACTCCAGATGTGGCCTCACCAGTGCTGAATAGAGGGGAATAATCACTTCCCTTGACCTACTGGCAACACACCTACCAATGCAGCCCAGTATGCTATTAGCCTTCTTGGCAACAAGAGCACACTGCTGGCTCATATTCACCTTATTTCCCACTGTAACCCCCAGGTCCTTTTCTGCAGAGCTGCTGCCCAGCCAGTCAGCCCCCAGCCTGTACTGGTGCATGGGACTGTTCCATCCTAAGTGCAGGACTTTGTACTTGTCCTTGTTGAACTTCATGAAATTCCTTTTGGCCCAATCCTCCATTTGTCTAGGTCACTCTGAATTCTAGCCCTACACTCCAGTGTATCTACTACTCCCCGCAGCTGAGTGTCATCTGCAGACTTGCTGAGGGTGCACTCTGTGCCATCTTCCAGGTCATTGATAAAAACATTGAACAAAATTGGCCCCATGACTGACCCCTGGGGCATTCCACTTGATACCAGCTGCCAACTAGACATCGAGCCATTGATAATTACCCTCTAAGCCCTATGCTTCAGCCAGGTTTCTATCCACCTTACAGTCCATTCATCCAAACTGTACTTCCTTAGCTTGCCTGAGAGAATGTTGTGGGAGACCATATCAAAAGCCTTGCTAAAACCAAGGTACACCACATCCACCAGTCTCTCAGCATCCACAGAGCCAGTCACCTCATCACAGAAGGCAATCAGGTTAGTCAGGCATGACTTGCCCCAGGTGAATCAGTGCTGACTGTTCCTAATCACCTTTTTCTCATCCAAGTGCTTAGAAATAGATTCCTTGAGGATCTGCTCCATGATTTTTCCAGGGACTGAGGTGAGGCTGACTGGTCTGTAGTTCCCTGGATCCTCCTTTTTTCCTTTCTTAAAATATGGGCAATATGTTTGCCATTTTCCAATCATCTGGGACCTCTCCTGATTGCCATGAGTTTTCAGATATGATGGCCAGTGGCTCTGCAGTCTCATCAGCCAACTCCCTCAGCACCCTCAGGTGCTCAGCCCCCTCCCCATGGACTTGTTCATGTACAGCTTGTCTAAGTAGTTCTTAACCTGTTCTTTCACCACTGAGGGCTGCTCATCTTCTCTCCAAACTGTGCTGCCCAGTGCAGTACTCTGGGAGCTGGCCTTGCCTGTGAAGACTGAGGCAAAAAAGGCATTGAGCTCTTCAGCGTTTTCTGCATCTGTTGTCACAAGGTGACAATGCCTCCCCCGTTCAGTAAGGGACCCACACTTTCCCTAATCCTCCTCTTTTTTACACTTCACATCCCTAGATGCAACTCCAACTGTTCTTTGGCCTTCCTGAATTCATCTCTGCATGCCCATGCAATGCTCTTAATTCTTCCCCAGTTATTTGTCCAAGTTTCCATTTCTTATAAGCTTCCTTTTTGTGATTTAGTTTACTGAAAAGTTCCCTGCTAAGCCAGGCTGATTTTCCGCCATACTTGCTAGTCTTTCTGCACATCAGGATGGTTTGTTCCTGCACTCTCAATAAGGCTTCTTTAAAGTACAACCAGTTCTCCTGGACTCCTCTCCCCTTCAGTCTGGCTTCCCAGGGGATCCTGCCATGAGTTTCCTGAGTGAGTCAAATCCTGCTTTTCTGAAGTCCAGGGTCCTTACTCTGCTACTCTCTGTCCTTCCTTTTCTCAGGATCCTGAACTCAATCATCTCGTGGTCACTGCTGCCCAAGTTGTCATTCACTGCTACATTCCCCACCAATTCTTCCCTGTTTGAGCAGCAGGTCAAGAAGAGCATGGCCCCTAGTTGGCTGCTCCAGCACTTGCACCAGGAAATTGTCCCCAGTACTCCCCAAAAACTGTGCACCATTGTATTGCCCTCCCAGCAGATGTCAGGGTAATTGAAGTCCCCCATGAGAACCAGGGCTTGTGATCAGGAAGCTTCCACTAGCTGTTTAAAGAAAGCCTCATCCACCACTTCCTCCTGGTCTGGTGGTCTACAGCAGACACCCACCATGACATCATCCTTGTTGCTCTCCCCTCTAACCTTAACCCAGAGACTCTCAAAAGACTTATCTCCAGTTTCATACTGGAGTTCTTAGCAAGTATATGGCTCTTTTACATAAAGTGCAATTCCTCCTCCTCTTTTCCCCTGCCTGTCCTTCCTGAACAGTTTGTACCCAACCATGACAGTGCTTCAAACATGCAAGTTATCCCACCAAGTCTCTGTTATTCCAGTCAAAACATAGTTCTGTGATTGTGCAAAGACTTCCAATTCTTCCTGCTTGTTTCCCAGGCTCTGTGCATTCGTGTACAGGCACCTGAGATAACTAACTAGTTGATTGCCCTGATTTCTCAAGAAGTATGAGAGCACCTCCCCTGTTGCCCCCTCCTGCTTGCTCTTCCTCCAGGTCTCCCACTTCCCCACTTACCTCAGGGCTTTGGGCAGTTTCCTGCACTTTGGAAGATTTCAAAGCATTTTAAAACAAAAAAATACTGTATTGATCAGAATCAGCACAGGTGGCACTTCATAGGAGTTGTGTGCCAGGTTATCATGCTGTTAAGATGTTTAAATACCAATAAGCACAGCACACCCAAACGACAGGGCTTTAAAATATTTCTATACAATCTCTGTTAATCCCACATAGAAACCTATACCAAATATAGCTACCAGAATCCACCTACCAGCTTATTTTCCTCCCAAATGTATGGGATACTATGTTCCCACATCCCTGTGCCATTCAGAACCAAGTCGCTGTTGTCCTACATAATTCTGTAACCTGGGATATAACATCAAAATACTATATGTGCTTATTGCTCCATCAGATTTTTCTGTATAATAAGGAAAAATAAAAGCTTTTGCATCTCCTTTTCCGTTCTTTTTTTTTTGTTCTAATCAATCATCTTTTTCTTCCCTCCTGTCTCTATTTTATTTTTTTCACTCTCTCTCTCCTTATTAGCACTTATTTTCTGTCCTAAAATCCCTTTGGCCTTTCCCTTTCCTCTTTCTCACCATATACTGTCTTCCTATCTCATTGCCTCATGGGGTCTCACTCCACTGTCTTCCTGATTCCTGAAGGATCACCCCATCTCCTATTACTGGGGCCATTCTCTTCTCCATATGGTGTAACTCTTCTCTCTCCCCTTTATTACCAGGCTCTCCCTGCTAGATTGCTGAGTTTCTTTCCCTTCAAGGATTTCCCCTCACCATCACTTCATGATAGCCCAGCTATGGTTTTCACCTCCTCTCCACTCCAGTGAAAGATCTGGTCTCTGTTATCAAAGTGTCTAACCTGGTATGTTTGTTTGCTTCATGTATTCTTTCTATCTCATCATAACAGTGTCCTTCTCCTTCTTTCTCTTCTACAAAGAGAGTTGCTTGTTCGTTTGTTTTTTGCTAAAGTACAAAGACTAACCTTGAGCTGAAGCTGCCCATTTTCTGGAATTCTTTCAAATAAATAGTAAATTCTTTCCCTGGGGGTGTCTTTATCTTCGGCTGACAGAACAGCACTAGAAATGATTCGAGTTTCACCCATGTTCACCTCTATCTCATCCTTCCTGTGAAAAGAAAAAAGCCATGCATTGATATAAAAACAGAGAAATAATCTTTCTTATGAGTCATACCAGTGCCAGGAAAATGGATTATTCAGATGCTGAAGGAGTAATAACTGCAGAATGACTAAAAGGCAGTGCATACTTCTGTAAAACAGCAAGCAGAGGAGACAAGAAGACTGGGGAAAATTAGCAAACAGCAAAACAGAAACCAGTTCTGTGTATGTGCCCCCTCTCAGTTCTCATCTGATCTGACCAGAAGAGGTAATATGAGCCGGTTGGCTATACCACTGTTACAGACCATACCAGTGCATGCTCCATGGGCCTTTTTGGATCGTTCGATTAGCCAGGTCAGCTGTGGCCTGGTTGAGTCTTTAAAGTGGTGGCATCTGGAATGGACCCTCAATTTGACTTGTTGCCTATGGCAGGCAACTTTTTGCAGACTATGCAATGGCTTCCAGGTTTAAATAACTCCTTGTGACCTTTTGTTGTCTGGTGGGAGATGGATTCTTCAGAGTGGAGTCTTGGAAGTGCCTACCACTGGGTGTAAAAATTAGTAGGATGGAAGTCCCAGATGGTATCTAAATTCCTTTAAAGACATGCCCCTTCTTAATTCTCTGACCTTGTCTCCCTCTTTCTCCCCATCAGATAATACCAATCTGCCCCTTCATATTACTGTTGCTATTTTAGTACCACAAAAATGTTATTAATAATGTTAACACTGAAAGATCAGGCACTCAAAACTGAAGAAAGGCCAGAATTAAGGTTGCCTCTTCATGCTCATGGAGGAGCTTTAACAGGAGAGAGCATATTCTTTCACTTAATTTGGATGCTGCAGGCCCAGATAGGCCAAGAGGAGGATCTGGAAGATGTTGGAACATGTTCTATGAGGATGGATGGCTGGGAGCCTGTGTGAACTGATATATTTCAAAGGTTTGTAACTTGACCTAATTTTTATAGGCATAGCCCTGAGACAAAAATTGGTCTTTTGCCAAATTTCAGGGCTACTTCTGCTTTCCAAGGAAGAGTTGTGAGATTTGTTTTAATATTGAAAATTAACATATTTTTTCTCCTAGTTTTATTCTCAGAAATGGCTAAACTGTTGTGACTAATTGTGATGGAATCATTCACTCTTATATGGGAAAACAACATACAAAATTTTCACTCAGTTTGTCAAGTGAAAAGCAACGTGAATAAGAAAGTGTTGGGGAACCTCAGGAAGAGCTGGTGGTATCAACCTTGCCTATAATTTATTTATTGCTTGTGCATCACTGAAACCCACAATGAAATGGGAGCCATCCAAATGTCAAGTAAGACACAATCCTGACTGAGAAGGAATATTTTAGAAAAGAAAAAGAAGTGCTCAGATGTTCAGCCTTCACTTTATAAATTTGTGAGATAGGGAGGTCTCAGACTTCAGAGAAAAGGTTTTGCATCATTCTCCAAATCTGATGCTATTATCACAGTGTTAGCTGATGCATACATTAAACTGCACATCACCCAAGGCCAGAAGGGGCGGAATGCACAAGAATGCAAGAGAACTGTAGTCAACCCACTATAGGACTGGCCAGCAGAGGGGGTACAAAGACCAGGGTTATTTTTCAATAACGAAGAACCGATATCAGCCCATTTCTTTTTCTCCGTATATCACACAATCATTTTTGGTTATTAAATAAAAAAGCCATCATAATAAAAATATGTAGGATTTAGACACTTTTTATTACCAAATTTATTCTCTACTGATAATGCTCTTGTTAAACAGTCACAGAGTTGCAAAAATACAGGAACATCTTTGTTGGCATTAGTCTACGATTATTTATGGCAGACTAGCCTTATTAATCACTAATTTGCTGTTTTGATCACTGTTGAATCATTTCATCTGCACTCATCCCCCAATTTGGAATAGGAACATGTGGCTTACTTGCTCAGTACTGGTTTCTCATCATTAACTGGAATGACCTTTACTGAAATGGTTCTGAGGACTTTATGTTTCCCATCTGATAGCTGGATTGTAAAACCATCAGCGAGATTCTCAGAGTCATCATGCATGTACATCAACCTCATTCCTGGGGAGAGGGGGGTGGGGGGGAAAGAGAAAATAAATCTGTCACCTTCAAAATCTCTTTCACATCATTTCCTTCTGCCTCCATCATCCCCCCACACATGTCCACTGGTTACAGCCAGCTTGTTTCAGCTAGCACAGGATGAGCATTCTAAGCAGCAGCTGTTCATTAATTCATTAGCACCCCAGCTACTCAAAAGTTATCATGATGACCTGCTTAATGTCTTTGTTTTGAAAAAGAATTTTTTCCATCCCACCCAACTCAATATGACCAATAAGTACAGATAAACTTTGCCAGAGAGTGCACAAGGATTTGAAGAGCAAAATCAGAGGCAGTGCATTTTAAAAACAAGCAAGACTGGACTGCATGAAGTAACTTCTTAAATGAGTTTATTGATTAACTGAACAAGCTTTTTCTCTGTAAGCTGTATGCATCTCTCATTTAGGTCTAAGACTTAACAGGTGTTCATGTTACCGAAATCTAACACATGAGAGCTGGTTGTATCTTTAAGTGTTCAGGTGGATATACTGAGAAACCTTGACATTAGCTAGTTCCCATGTAAACAACCTCTGACATCTGTGACTATCCACCAGTCCAAGAGCAGACTTAGATCTCCAACAAGAGACTAAATAAAAGAAGTGGAGAGATCATAATTAGCTTCCTTGCAGGAATGAATACTTTAAAGGATGGCTTGGAGGTTGAAAGGTTGGTTGAGGGAAGAGAGACCCAGGTTGGTGACAAAGTGGGGAAACACATATGTCTAAAGACCTGTGAAATATATGATGAGTACCTGATATTTTTGTGAGTACTTTTGTGGAACATGCTGAGATACTATGTGTGGCAGAGCACCTTTGGGGTCTGCCACTTTAAGAGCATGAAGAGGCAACCGGCAGGTGTGGCCCCAGCTCTGATGTGTGACCATTTTAAGATTCAGGCCAGCAGAGCTGGAGGCAGCAGTCAAAGTAACATCTTCCAGCAGAGCTGCTGCTTCTGCAACAAACTGAGGTGAGGGCAGGAGCTTATGGGGGATGGTTTGGAGGCTCCTGGTCCTGGGCATGACCTAAAACTGCACCCTGCTGGGGATAGGTGGCCTGGTGGGGCTGTTCATGGTGGAACAGTCTACCAGAAATGCCAGGCCAGTTACCACCCTATTGAAAGGCGAGGAGGAGCAATCCCAGCCGGGTCATGAGAGACTACAGGTCTCTGGGAGTGGGACTTAGGGGGGTGGGGGTACAGGTGGTCTTTTCCTCGCTCCTCCCAGTTATAGATCATGGGCTGAGGAGGGAGAGACGGGTCAAGTTAGTCAACCAAAGACTGTGGCGCTGGTGTCATCATGAAGGCTTCGGCTTTCACGATCACAGTCTGATCTTTGGTGAAAAGGGATAACTTCGACCTGGTGGGACTCCACCTATGACTGGGCCACTGGTATAGATGGCTATACCCTGTACAGGAGAGATCATATAGACAGAAAGGGTGGGGCTGAAGCTCTATGTCAAGGAAAGCTACACGTCCCTGCAAATTGACATTGGCACCCAGAGAGGACAACTGGAGTCCCTCTGAGTTAAAATACATGGGGAACATGGCACAGGGGACATCATGATAGGAGTTTACTACAGACCTCCTAACCAGAAACAAGAGTTACACCAGGAATTCACCAGGGAACTGGCTGAGGCTGCACGCTCTCGGTGCATGGTCTGGGAGACTTTAACTACCCAGACATCTCATGGGAAGAGCACTTGGCCAAATCCGATCAATTGCAAAGCTTCCTCATGTGCGTGGATGAGCTCTACCTGACTCAAGAAGTCTATGGGCTGACAAGAGGTAAAGCATTTCTGGACCTGGTACTGGCCAAAAGGGATGACCTAGTCAGTGACCTAAGAATCGATGGGAAGCTGGGTGATAGTGACCAGGAGATGATCACCTTTACTATCCATTGCAAGGCTGGCAAGTCAGTCAGCAATACACAAGTCCTCAACTTCAGGAAAGCTGACTTTGACAAGCTCAGGAAGCTCATTGTCAAGGCCCTAAGGGACCATGACTCAACAGGAAGAGGAGTCCAAGGTTGCTCCTCAAGGGAGTGATTCTGACAGCACAAGGAATGGCCATCCCATCTCAGAGGAAGGGTAGCAAAAGGACACAGCAGCCCCCTTCACTCAGCAGGGAACTAGAGGACCTCCTATGCTTCAAAAGAGAGACTTATAAAGGATGTAAGGCTGGAATTACCACCAAGGAGGAGTACTCAGCACTGGTCCGTACCTGCAGGGAGCAGATCAGGAAAGCCAAGGCTGCAACCAAGCTCCGTCTTGCTTCACATATCAAAGATAACAAAAAAGTCCTTTTTCAGATATGTAGGGAGTCAGAAAAAAAGCAGGGGTACCATTGGTCCCCTGCAGAACCAAGCAGGACAGCTGATAGCCAACACCCAGGAAAAAGCCAACCTGCTTAATGGGTACTTCACGTTGGTCTTTCATCAGTCCAATGGGACTGCCCTGCCTAGCAAGACATGGGATAGCGAAGTTGAGGGCGTATTTATACTCAGCATCGGTGTTGATTTAGTAAAGGATCACCTTGAGAGGTTGAACACCTTCAAGTTAGCTGCTCCTGACAGATTATACCCTAGGGTACTCAAGGAACTGGCAGGTGTCATAGCCCAACCATTGGCAAAAATATTTGAAAACTCGTGGCGCTCAGGTGAAGTACCTGAGGACTGGAAGAAGGCCAATGTGGTACCCATCTCCAAGAATGGGCGGAAAGTAGATCCCAGGAATTATGGGCCAATCAGCTTGACCTCAATCCCTGGTAAGATTCTGGGGAAAATTAGCAAGGAGACCCTTCTGGATAAACTGGCTGAGGGCAGCATCCTGAGGGATAGCCAGCATGGGTTTGTCACGGGCAGGTCTTGCCTGACCAATCTAATCTCCTTCTATGACCAGATGACATATCACCTAGACAAGGGAGAAGAGATTGACATCATATATCTGGACTTTAAAAAAACCTTTGATCTGGTGTCCCATGATCTCCTCATGGAAAAATTGGCCAACTATGGCCTTGGCTACAACACAGTCCAATGGCTGGGAAACTGTCTCCAAGGTCGGACCCAGAGAGTAGTAGTCGATGGTAGCGAATCATTATGGCACGCCAGGACCAGTGACATCCCCCAAAGCTCTGTCCTTGGACTGGTTCTCTTTAACATCTTTATCAATGATGTGGACATTGGTGTCAGAAGCGCACTGGCTAAGTTCGCCAATGACACTAAACTTTGGGGCATAGCGTCCACACCTGTGGACAGGCTAGTGATCCAGGCTGACTTGGATACACTTACTAAGTGCGCGGATACAAACCTGATGATGTTCAATACCAATAAATGTAAAATATTACACCTTGGGGAAAAAAAACTCTGCAGCATACTTATAGGCTCGGCAGTACTATGCTTGCTAGCACCACTGCTGAAAGAGACTTGAGGGTCATAATTGACCACAAGATGAACATGAGCCACCAATGCGATGTCGCAGCTGGTAAAGCAAACCAAACTCTGGCTTGCATCCAGAGATGTTTCTCAAATAAACCTCAGGATGTCATCCTCCCACTGTACTCGGCCTTGGTGAGGCCTCAGCTAGAGTACTGCATCCAATTCTGGGCTCCACAATTCAGGAGGGACGAGGAGAAGCTTGAGAGAGTCCAGAGGAGAGCCACATGCATGAAAGAGAATAGGCCTTAAGAAGAGAGGCTGAGAGCCATGGGACTCTTCAGTCTGGAAAAGTGCAGGCTCAGGGGGGACCTGGCGGCTGCTTATAAGTACATAAGGGGTGTACATCAGGATCTGGGAGCATGTCTGTTCACCCCAAGAAAAAACAAGGACCAACAGTCATAAACTCCTACAAGCTCGTTTTAGGCTGGACATAAGAAAACATTTCTTTATGGTCCGAGCCCCCAAGACCTGGAATAGACTCCCTCCAGAAGTGGTGCAGGCACCAACTCTGGACTCATTCAAGAAATGTTTGGATGTTTATCTTGCTGGGATCCTTTGACCCTAGCTGACTCCTGCCCCTTGGGCGGTGGGCTGGACTTGATGATCTTTGGGGTCCCTTCCAGCCCTAACATCTATGAAATCTACTAAATGTATGAGGGGTGCCTTAACCCCAGCCCCCGCCTTTGGGTGGGCTATTTATCATTGGTGGCAGTAGAGGGCCAGGCACGCCCCGGTGTGGCATCTGAGCCTGTGTGGGGTGCAAGACCCCAGAGAGTGGGTAGTGGGGCCAGGCACAGCTACGGCCACCTGAGCCCATGTGGGGTACAGGATCCCGGAAAGTGAGAGTGGTGGGCCAGGCCAGGCATGCTGGTGAAGGGCGCCTGAGCCTGAGGGGGGGTGTTTGACCCTAGGCCTTAGCGTAGGGGACAGAGTATGTGCCTCAGTGGAGGCAGAGGTGTAGAGCAGGGTGCAGAGGAGCACCTAATGGCCTGCACTGAAGTGGCATTTGGGAGGCCCTGGAGGGAGGGGCAGGTAGTGAGGACCTGTGAACACAGGGGCCTGAGTTAAGGCCCAGTGAGGAAGGGGCATGAAGTGGGCCTCGGTGAGCAGGGGGCTTGAGGGTAGGTCCTGCTAACATGGCGGCCAAGTTAGGTCCAGATAAGCCTTCAGGCACCTGAGGCCTCATGTGGGCCGGAGGCCGACTGGGTGGGGCAGCTGAGGAACAGCCTCAAGTAAACAATGGGGCAAGTCAGGAGCCCCTGACTGAGAGCAGCTGGGTGAGTGACTCGGTGAGAGACCAGAAGCAGAGTAAGTCCATTGTTCTGCAAACTGCCCAGCGCTTGCTCGGATGAGAGCCATGGGAGAGTCCCAAGAGGCTGCATGCTTGCTGGCCGGGGAATGCAGGGAAATAACCCCCAGGACCCCCCGGGTGAGGGCAGTATGAGTGTGGAGGGGCGGTATGAGTGTGGCCTCGCGGGGGGCAGTAAGGGAGAGACCGTGTGAGAACCAGTGGAGTGAGAGAGGCCTCAGTGAGAGGGAGGCAGTACGAGTGTGGCCCATACAGGGCAGAACACAAGAGACCTAATACTGTCCTGAGATGGGCCCAGCCTCAGGCTGGAGCAGAGTACAGCTGTTAGGAGCATCTGCAAGGCTTGGGATGCAGTACAGGGGTGGTTGAAGCTGCATACATAGGTCCAGGATAATAGGGCATTCAAAGGGTAGCCTCCCACCTAATTAAGACCCTAATCATTTAACAGCAAGGCATGGCAGGAGTAAAAAAAATCCCTTCCAGGTAAAAAGCAGGGCAGCGCACATGGGGACAGAGCACAACACCCAAAACCAGAGTCTGGTTGGCTGCTGACCAGGCTCCAAGCTGCAGAAGTGACACAGCTGCAGCTTCCCTGGCCCCCAGGAACCCAAGTAAGACTGCTGGGGCCAGCAACTGTGCTGGTCCCAGCCTCCCCTACCCCATCCGGGGTAACCTGCCACATGCCAGAGGGCACGTGGTACAGACATTCCCTGGGGACAAGTAGCAGCGGCATAAGGTGTCTTGCTGCTAGTTGTTCCGGGGGAACCAAATGTGCGTGTTCATCTGGACATGGCCCTTCAGGGATTCTCAAGGCATTAGGTATGTTGAAAAGAAAAGACCACTCAACAGATTTAATCTGCTCCCCTTAAACTTTGCTGTGAAACTACTTCTAATCAAGGTGATTAAAAACATGATGACTGTTTCTAACTGTGCTACCCTGTTATAAAAGATTAAAGTAACAAAAGGACCACTGTAAAAGTAAAGCTAAATTTACCATTCTTAAGAAGCTCCATAGAAAAGTCATGCACAGGATATCCATGGTTGTGGTGATTGCTAGTTCGCTGTTTGTAATGCATGATATCATTGCCATAAGCTCCACTAATGAGGATTCCATGCAGGGGCTTCTGAGCAATAGTAAATATCAAGCAATCCTGAGGTACATCCAAATCAACTGCGTTAATTACAAAGAGATCCAGTTCTTTTATCTGCCCCTCCTGCACCTAAATAGCAGAAGAAAGGAAAGAAAAACATAAGCTTTCATATAAAGGTAAGTTTTATTGGGTTGTTGTAGACAGAATTCTCAGTCCTCACAAAGCAGGTTCCTGCAATTCAACAGAAGCTCCTTTGAAACCAAAAGATGACACAAATTCCCTTCTTAGAGTAGATTCACTGTTTAAGCATCTGATCACTTGAGTGCTCACTTGCTTGGAAACATCAGCACAAAACCTATGTACAACTTAGCATATTTACTCATATACCGCACACCTTTTCCCAAATATCAGCCCTCCAAAACTGGGGCTTCGGTTTTAAGCTGATTTTTCTTCATCGCAATTCACTGCATGAAGGCATTAGGATATGGGGGATATGGAAGATTTGAAGTACATAAATGTAGTGTCCACTACTGTATCCCCCCATATCCTTGTTATGTGATAAAATGTGCTAGAAATGAGTGCCAATTAAATATTTGGCATTTTGTTCCCTTCCTTACAGTAATGTTCCTTGCTATGAATTCTGGGACTTCATCATTTGTTGGGTTGATCAGGACATAAAATGGTGTCTCTACTGAATGATGCTTCCCATCAGTGACATAAAGCATAAACTGGTCTGAAGTTGGTTCCATCCTCACATGCCTGGATTGTACATAGTTGACCTGAAAGGCTTTCAGATGTTTAAGCTGAAATGAAGCTGGAGGGTTTAAAGAAAGGACAAGTTAGTGCACACATTATTCTGACCTTTGGTTTTACAAACCTATTAAATATTTCTAATTACATGTTCATTCAAGATACAGGTTATTTGGTTTTTACACATACATATAAGCAGTCTTCATGCTGAGAAAGCTAGGGACATGGGCCCAAAATAAAAATAAAGTAGTACATCTTCATTCCTGGAGAATTTTTAATTATTTGAATCCATTGTAGAGCTATACCAAGGCTGAGTCAGACCTACTACATTCAATGCCTCCAAAAGAGGAACCCTTATACCACTGGGAATAATGCATTAGCATAGCACTCCTCCTGAGCTAGTTTACTCTGCTAATGAGTTTAGACTGTTCCCAGTACCCCAACTAGCTTGTTTAGAGCTAGCTCATTGCCTTGTACCATGCGGACATACCCAAAGCCTTTTAATTCTGTATTACTTAAAGGCAAAGTCTGCCCAGCCTGCATATGTGTGTGCACTGGAAAAAGAAACAAAAGCCTTCTTCCTCCTCACATCGCACAACACGTACAAGCACTCAGGAGAATACCAGTTCTTGTAGCTCAAAGCAGCTCAGGAACTACTTCTCTACTCCCCTGGGGTGCATGGCCTGCATAGGAAATGAGGGAGAAGGAAGAACTAGGGCCTCACTTGCACCAATCACAACTTAACTCTACTTGACTATGTTGTATTCAATGAAAGGAGAAAAGAACCCACATGTTCCCTCCATAAACCAGAATGTGTTACATAGACTTCTGTCTCCCTCAGACAAAATGTCTCTAGCTGTTTCCTTTGGGAATGTGCATAATGAAACCCTGAATGAATAAACAAGAACAAGCAAATATTAAAAGAACTTTCTAAATCTGGAGTTTGGGGAGGGGTGGATTTTCAGTTTGGAGAGCACTCACAACAATTGGGATTTATGTCCCTCTCAGTAGGGCACTTCTGAAAATGTGACCTTTGTTTTCAAGAGCAATTAATATATCAATGGGTGTCCTGGGTGAAGACATTTTAAGAGGACAGCGCATGCTGCGGCCCCCCTGCCCTGCCGACATTCAAGCTTAGGAGGCATACATAAAAGCAGAGATAGCCAAAATCTCTTGTCCCTTTTGAAAATGTATGCCTTGGGGCCTAATGTAAGACATCCTTTTTTGCACAATAGGTGGATAAGTGGGGTATGAGCCCCAGGCGCTGCCTAATGGGCACCTCACACGCCCATCCCGTCCTCTCACTCATCTCCACTCCAGCACCTTTTCTGTGGCAGCTTCAGTTCTAGCTCCAGCAGTGGGGAGGGCAGAAGAGTGGTGGCAGCACATGGTACCCTGGGCAGTGGTGGTGCACAGTGCCAGAGTAGTGGCTGGAGGTTCACAGCTGCAGAGGAAGATGTAACCTTCCTTATTTTGTTGCAGAAAAATCAATCTTTAAATGGCTGTTTGACACACATGTTAACAGCAAAAAGGGATGTGACATCTCCCACCACAGCAGCAAACCTCCAGCTACTGCTCCTTCACTGTGCAATGCCAATGCTGAGGGTACAAAACCTGGTTACTTCTGCCTCTGAAAAATCTTGGCCATCATACTTTATTAATAAAAATCAACTATGGTAGTGCTTGGTGGAAGAGGAAAATGTGTTACAGGATAAAGAGAGCTTGTTCTCATCTTGTATGACATTTCTAGGAGAGATTGAAAGTGTAGAACTGAAATATACTTAATTTTAACTTATTTCTTCTTCACAGAGCTATGTTCTCTCTTTGAAACCTTCCTACACAGTCCCAGTGCTTCTTATTTTGTACACCTTCATCCCCAGTAGATCTACATTACTTTACAGCAGTCTGTTATCCCTATATATTACAATTAGTGTTGTACTTCTTGCCATCATGTCTCCACATACCTATACTTATACCAATGTTGCTCTTTTCAAAACCAGGAGAAGGTAGTATATTTTCAATGTAACCACACTGGGGAGGAGAAACCAAAACAAACTCTAAGTCATCGGCTGTGGTGTCAGGGTCAGTGGCAAACAAATGGTTAGTAGTAAGCACAGCTGAGAAACCCTCATCCACAACAAACATGGCACCTGTACACAAATGATATAATGATAAGTATTATTACTTATTTAACATAACTTACAGGGATATTTTAACTAAAGAAATTGAGACAATAACTAATGGAGAAATGAACTACAAACTCTCTGGTACCGATGTTTTCTAAACATACTATCAACTCTACTTTCCCACCATGCAAGCAAAAGGGGAGAAAAAAATCAGAAACCAGTTTTATTGATAAGCTATTAAGTATGGTTTATGTGCTGCTCAAGATCAGTTGTTACCTCTGTTTGTCAGCGCATTAATTGCCTGAGAGCTGTTACGAATTGCTCATAATGAACAATTTTTCATGCATCGGTGCTTAACTTCCCTGCTGGGACAATGACTCATTTCCAGAACATTGCTTGGGTGATAAGCTGCAAATTACAAACCTACTCATACATATGTTTAAATGTTCTCTGAGATACACAACATGTACATGATGCCTACAAATAAATAACATAAAAGAAACGATAGGCCTATAGAACCTGTGCCTTTAGTATGTGTACTCTGGGTCTGATGCAAAGGCCACTGAGTCAGAGGAAAGTTCTACCAAGATCTATTGGTGGATTAAATGTAAGCTATCAGTTACAAGCCTACATTTTTAATAACTGTTTTTTATGCTTGACAGTTTAGTAAAAAAAGCCAAACTGGTTTCACATCTATTACATTCAACTCATCAAGGGATGGATCCTATACCACCTTTTAGGTGCATAATTGGACTTAGGTGCCTACATGTGATCCTATTTCACCTTGCTCAAGTCCCATGAAAAACAGTTAATTGAAAAGTTGGGTATGTTTTCCTTCTTCTGTTCCCCAGCTGAGAGTTGGATTGCAGCCTAGGGCAGCCTGACATGCTACACATTCACTTTAAGACATGAAGCAAGTGAGCTACAAAGATATTCTACATTGTAAATGTAATGTGGAACATCTTTGTGGCTCATTTTCTATAATATCATGCCATAAATTGGCTATAACCTGTGGCACTGTTACTGTTATGATTAACATGTCAATTATGCCACAAATGTAACATCTGCCAGGGCCCTTAGGCACCAAACATATATAATAGGATCTGGCCCTAAGTGTACAGCGTACACTATACTCGTCTTCATTACCTATCAGCATAAAATGCAAGTACTACAAATAATATGTCCATGTCTTCACATAGAAAAGACCAATGTATAAAATGCAATTTAATTATACAGTAGAATAAAGTAGACAGACATAATCTAATGTTATGATTTTGTTTTGCATAAACCTGGCAGCTATTTGGGTGCAAAATTCAGATTCTGAATTTTCTTAAAGATCAGACTTACTTTGAACAGGATTTTTGGTTCAGGACCATTTCTAGGTTTCTGCCTATTTACTACGCTGAAGAAAATTGAGTAAGTTCTGGAAGGCTCTAGGTGCAGTTTATACTTTCAACAATGAAATTGTGTCAGCATATCTGAGTACTCACTTCCCTAGCCACCTGATTTGCAGATGGAATCAAGTAACTTGAAATAAGTACTTAGATATCCACCACGTGCACACTGTGCCTGCTAAAAGGATGGTTGCCTATTTGAAAAATTGGTCCATCTTATCTAAGAGTTTTGTATATTTATCTTCTTTGTTGGTCCATATTTTTAGCGCTAGAAAATACTGAGTGTCTAGTCCCTCCCTGACACCTGGTTATGTGGTATACAAGATACTATATAGTAAGTTAAAAGGAAGCTTTTCACCAGTTGCAATGGATGGTGGCTGGTTGTCCACTGGAAGTATAGTAATGTTTAGATCATATACTGGAAACGAATCATGAAGTGGTACTGGAGGAAGAAGAGGTCCATCAAAACAGCAGTCATTGACATCTGGGCCAGCTTCACCATCAGAGATAACAAAGGTTAGGGTGTCAAAACAAGGATTCAGGCCAATCTCTCCACCTGCAAAACACAATAGTTTTAAAATAAGAAACCAAAACTGGACAAAGGAACACTAGATCAGTTATGTACATTGTTTAACATTCTTAGGGTCAATTATAAAACAAAAACAGAATAAAAAGCAACAAACTCAGATTAAGTGGTTGAAATGGATTGATTCAGAGATTACACCCAGAACCTATACGCACTCCTCCTCTTAGCAGAATTCTTCCTCTGTTATGAGAACAGTATGAATAAATGGTATCTTACCCAATGTTATTAAGCGCAATTAACCTTTTGTCTTTCTCTTTTGCATGTGGCTGATTGATGTTCCGAACACCCATTGCCAAGGAAGGGGGCTGTCCATTGTAAGTCCCTTCTACATAATGGGGAACACATCCCTAATTGACACTGACACTCCTATACAGAATGGAAATGTATCCATGCCCTTGGCAGAACTGAAACAAGGACATACAATAAAGTGTCCATATAAGGTGGCATCTAGCAGAATTACAATGCACCCCCATGAAATGTTTATATGATTTTTCTGTCCAAATATGTAATCAGAAAATGGGATACAATATAGTTGTGCTTCAAGCATATTTCACAGTTTTGTTCACATGGATTACATTACATAGATGCAGCTTCTTAGTATATCTGATGTGAGCTGTCACGAGGTTATCAAGATTTAGGCTTAGGTGAGATAACTCCAAATTACTGACTACACTTCTAATCTAATGCTTTCCTCATGTCACTTACTAGTGTGCTTGTAGGTCACTACGCCAGAGACAACATCAGCTTGGGAGAATCGATCCACAATGTTACCAGCTTTCCTCACCACCCCATGGTAGGACTTTCGAGCCTGGATAAACATCAGCCTCATGTCATCACTGTCTGCATCAGTGGCATAAATATGCTCTGGAGTGATAACTACTTCCTCCCCTTCCAGACACTGTATTAGGGGAATGAGGCCAGCTTTCATGACAGGTGGCTCATCATTCACAGGTAGCACCTAATGATCAAAAGATTTGGAGATTTTTTTTCTTTAATTAAAAGTGGCTTTAAACAGATAAACAGTTCTTTCAAGATTTTGCAGCACAAACTCTGGAGTATGTACTACAAGTGAACAAGAAAGAGATGATAACTAGAATTCAATACAAACAAATAAAACAGACTACAATAGTTTTACTGTCTGAATCCAAGGAAACACAAAAGTTAAAGAAACACTAAAAAGTAAATGTAGAAGCTTTAAGGCTTAGCATTCCATAGGGTCTTTAGTAATATAGGTAAGGGAAGCAAGGGTGGGGGTGTGTGTGTGTGTGTGTGTGTGTGTGTGTGTGTGTGTGTGAACTACAATGTATATGACTTTAACTTGACATTGTCCCTTTAACTGTAGAATTTATATCTTCAGGGGAAAAAATCATCTCCTTCACTGATCTGATGCATTCCCCATGTGTAATTCTGCGGGGATTCATTCCTGACAGCAGTGCCTAAGCAGAAACAGGTGCAGATGTCTCATAACTAGTACCTGCCAAATTTGCTCTCTAACCAATATTGTCACATAAGCTCCAAAGCTAGGAGTGAAAAGCCCATGTAATCTAACTCCTTCCAATTTTTGAGGAATTCTGAAGGCTTTCAAAACGGATGTTTTGTCACTCTCTAAGCAAACACCGACATGAGCACAAGGAATGAGCACACTGACCTTGACCTGTAAGATGAACTCTACAGAATGAAAGCCATCTGTGGCTGCAAAGAGGATGTCATCATTCAGAGTCTCAGAGCCATCGTGCTGATACCTGTGGGAATTAAGTTTACACTGATTTCACATGGCTAAAATCTCTCCGTATTAAGAACTATCACGTGCAGTCTAGTCATAAAGGACAATGGACATCTTCCCCAAAATGGAATAATCCCCTCAGTGCAGCAAGGCCCACACTAGGGTCTCCACCAACTACTGAAGTCTTTGCTATGAGTTTAAATGTAAAGGGCTTTGAATAAGCCCCTGCACTGTGCTGACAGTCTGACTGAAAATCTGAAACAATTGGTAAACAGAGTCTAAAAATAGGATACCAGATTTTTTTAAATCTCTATTCCAGCTGTTTTGAAACACTTACTGAATGTGGACATTCATACCTCTGCTGCATGAATTAGTTACCTCACCTGAATATAAAATAGATAAGCCAATAATTGCATTCACATGAAAGAGGCAAGAAGCACACATACTAGTACAATAGCCATTGTTCCTTGCCATTTCTCTCAGCACCCTCAAATATGATTGTGAATCTCTCTGGTTTCTCTTAAGTCTCAGAAAGTAATGAAAAGAGGAAACATTCAATAATTTTCCTTGGGAATCAGCTGAACAACTATGCATAAACACTCTGAAGGGAAAACTCTGAAAATATCACTTCCTTCTTCATAGGGCTGTATGAGAAAACACATTTAAATATTATTTTTGCTTCTTCACATAGCCAAATTGAAAGAGGAGGGGATTCAGCCAGAAGCCTATTTAAAGTAGCATGGTCCCTACCTCAGTTTTACTGCTACTGCAGCTCTAATAGTTCTTTTCTAATGGGCCCCTCTACACATGCAGATAAAGGCACAATGAGATCAAATGCATGACCCACAAAACTGTACCTCCTGGCATGCCACACATGGGACTGTGAATCAGATCCCATCACACCGGGGCTTCCCCTGCACCAGCAAGGTCAAGCTCCCATGGCTGATCTTGGGAGCCCACTCAGCTGACAGAGCTTGCAGCCACAGGGGTTCCCCATGCACCCCTGAAATTCAGAGACTGCAGCTGAGGTGGTATCCCAGCTTTGGGGGTGCTCCATTACACTGCCTCAGTTATGGTCTCCTAGCCGTGGGGGTGCCTGGAGCACCTTCATGGCTGGGACACTGCCTCAGCTGTGGTGTCCCAGCTTCAGGACTACATGGGGTACCCCCAGAGCTGGGAGCCCTGTAATGGGGCTTCCATGGCCTGGAGCCAGCATCAGCTGGGAACTCCCAGGTTTGGGGGTTCACATGAGCCCCCCATCTGGGAGCTCCAATAAGCAGATGGGCTCCCAGCCATGGAAGCCCATGGGATGGTTTTCTGGCTTGGAGTGTCATCAGCTGTGGGACTCCCAACCATGGCAATGTATAGTATACCCCCTTCACTGGGAGCCCCATCAGCTGATGACACTTCCAGCCATGGAGGCATAGGCTACACATGCAAATTAAAACTGGATAGAAACCAGCTATAAAGTTATTACACATTTTCCAGCTCTAGCTTTAAAATGGTTAGACCTTTTTAAGGCATGATACTTAATTTGCATGTGTAGCCAATCAAAATTAATTGCACAGTTAACCAGGTAGTCACGTGCAACGTGTAGGGTAGACCTATGTGATTACATCAGACTGATTATTTTTTAATGCAAACCTATGAATCTTCAGTGAATTTTCTAATCCAGAAGCTCAACGGTTGTTTAATACTAGTTGTTCTCCTAGGTTGACAGTGAGAACTAATAGTTGTAAGAAGAGGAGCAGGACAGTCTTCCAACCTGACTTTAAGAGTGTGCAGATCCTCACAGGCAAATCTGTCGCCTTCACTCATAGCAAAGCCATCTAGCAAAACAGCTCCATGCAGAGGCTGTCTCTGGAGGCAGATGTGGAGGTTCTCCTGTTTTGTGTCCATATCTGAGAGGAGAATGTGCCCCCAGGTAATGGTACACAGTCCCCCTTCTTCCACTTTCATATGGCTGGTAAATACCTAAACAGAGGAGAAATAATGAACTGCTATTTCCATCTACACCTTCAACTTGGCACTATCAAAAACCTTTTGCGTTTAGAACACACAACAAAGTAAGTATCAAAATTTTAAAGAGCACACTCTTGTTTGTCATACACTGGGAGGAATTTAGGAATTTATTGCAACACACAGGGCCCAAGCACAATCCTACCACAGCTCAAATATATAGAAATATTCCCTCTAATAAATCAACCAGTGGCCTGATGGATGACCATACTAGTGCTGCAAAATTTACTGCAGCCAGCAGTGTAGCAAGCACACTGTTCTACTGACATTAGAGATCAAAGATGGAAAGCACCAAAACAGAATTGCAAAAACTTGATCCTATGATAAACTGAGTGCCCTTGGGCCCTATTTAAATAACTGGGAGTCAATCGGATTAGAGCAGCAGGGGCAAATATATGACCTGTGAGCTAGATCCAGTCCATGGGGCCTGATCATCCAGCCTACAGTGCTGCCTCTGTGTCACACACAGGCAAGCTGCATGTAGCATGCACTGGCCCTGGCTGCATGCAATGTGCAGAACCCATCTGGCAGGGGCTGTAAACATAGAATCATAGAACATTAGGTTTGGAAGAGACCTCTGGAGGTCATTTAATCCAAACCCCTGCTCAAAGCAGGACCATCCCCAACTAGATCATCCCAGCTGAAGCTTTGCCTAGCTAGATACTGAAAAACTCCAAGGATGGAGATTCCACAGCCTCTCTGGGTAGCCTGTTCCAGTGTTTTACTACCCTCCTAGTGAGAGCATTTTTCCTAATATCCAACCTAAACTTCCCTTGCTGGAACTTGAGACTGTTGCTCCTTGTTCTGTCATCTGCCACCACTGAGAACAGTCTAACTACATCCTCATTTGAACCTCCCTTTTGCAAGATTGGGCTCACAAGCAGGCCACACTGGGCTCACAAACAGGCCACATGTGCCAGATCCAGTGCGTAGAGGAGGTTTTTCGGGGGCACCACAAACAACATGCGTCCTGGACAGACCCTGTATACCACATGCTGTACTGGACTGGGGCTGGTTCATGTTGCATATGGTGCTCAAGGCTTGAACTGGTGCACACTACAAGAAACACCCAGGTTAGTCCAGTCACAGGCTGCAGTAGTGCCTGCACCAGCCTAGCCCTGTGTGCTGGATCTGACACGTGGATTTCATGCTGCTCATCCAACCTGCAAGGAGAATGAGTTTGACATCCCTGGATTAGAGGGTACATAGATCCATATGGAATTGAATCCTAGCAGACGACACTCTGCTAAACAGTTATAGTCAACTTGGTTCATTTAGTTTTTGCATTTCCAACTGTCACTTTCCACAGGCTCAAGCCAAATTTTACTGTCAAAAAGAACCCTACTGGAGACAACAGGGGAGCAGAGCTAGTCTTACAGTGTAAAATATCATCCGTATGGACATTTTATTTCTGATTTTAGTATGGCTGGGATTTCTCCATGTATTTCTAGTCGCCGAAAAAAAAGAAGATATCCCCTAAAACAGGAGTGGACAAAATATGGCCCGTGGGCCACATCGGCCCACCAGGCACTTTCATCTGGCCCCTGGTGCAACCCAATGAATAGTACTCTGCCCAGCCCTTCCGCCCACAAGGGTGGGAGTGAGGCACCTACACTCACCCCCAACATATCCTATTATACCTTGCTCCCACCCTCATGGGCAGAAGAGCTGGCCCCACTAACATGGGGTGGGGCTGCTGCTGCTGGTTTCCCCAGTGCCCCGCTCCTACCAGGCAGCAGGTAGGGAAGCTGGGGGTGGGGCTGGGTGGGTGGGGCCTGGGTGGGGCCTGGGGCTGGCTGCAGTGCGGAGCCCTCACCCAGGGGGGCGGCAGCAGCACAGAGCTCAGGTGGGCAGGGTGTGGGTGTGAGGGAGGGTAGGAGGGTATGGGGACCCCTCCCACACACACAACCATGGCACACAGCCCTGGCAGGCAGCAAGGGGCAGCAACAGCAGCAGTGGGAAGCACTCTGCTCAGTGCTGGTGTCTGGCTCCTGGCTCCGCCCAGTGGTGCCAGGAGAGCAGCCCCCAGTGGATTGTTTGCTTCCTTGGTACTCTCCACACTCACGGGGCACAGGAGGGAAGCCCCAGGTACTGGAGTGGGCTGGGGTGTGGCCAGCACCCCACAAATGCCACACAACCCCGCAACATACCCTATGCCCTGCGCTGGGCCCGCCTTGAGCTCACACCTCAGTCCCATGCTGTGGAAGAAACACAGAGGCCCCCCTGCCCCTTTGCAGGGCTACCACGGCCCCACGCAATGTTAAGGGAGCCCTGCACAGGCTGATTTCCCTGCACTGCCTAGAGTCAGCTCTGCACAACCCCCACCATACACACACACACCCCCCGCCACACTACACCACACCACACACAATATAAAATACTAAGAATTTATTTTTAAGTAATTCTGCAATCACCTCTATATACAGTACATAAACACAAATCATGACAAAAATATTTTTTGTAATAATATTATGTTATAGTAGGTATTTGTCTTTTAGTGTATGATTTGTTTTTTTCTGGTTCTAAGATGGCAACTCCCCCCTCCCAAAAGGAGTATTTCCAGGGGCAAGTGGGGGGAATTCTGGTGGCAAAGGTGAGGGGTTAGGGGTGTGACTTCCAGTCCCAAAATGGCAGCCAGGGGGCGGGGCACCTGTCAAGGGCAGGGCTACCCATGCGGCCCTCAACAGCTCACCAAACCTCCTTAAGTGGCCCCCTGCCCAAAATAATTGCCTGCCCCTACCCTGAAATATTTGGAAGAATAGCTGGATAGAAGTTTCTGTTCCCAATTCATGTCTAAATAGAGATGTACCTCAGGAGTTTGATTGTCGACAGGAAGAATTGTAATGTTAAAGCAGATCCCAAACAAGTTCCCACCATGTTGATTGCTGACTGAAAAAACAAACTGGACATGCTGTGGCTCAGGTCCAATGTCCTGGATAGGAGGCATGTAGGCAACTTTCATGTAGTTCACGGCGTGCTGCAGAAAAGGAAACTATAGTTCAGAACACTGGAACCCTTTTCCAGAAAAATGACCTTTTGGTGGGCATGATCTCCTTCCACAAAATGCACTCCTAAATTTCTGCCCCTACATTTCAGTTATTGGCATACATGTCAGTAGCTGTACATCTAACTGCAGACAAATGAGGCAGAGATGCAAGCACCCAGATCTGTGGAGGTAAAAAGTCTAAGCCTGCCAGGCCATTCTATCCAGACCATGGGGTCCCTAAAAATTTTAGAAAGTTAATATTTATCTGTCCCTGGCTGCCTGTCATGCAGCCCTGGATGGCTTGCCACAACTCAGTAAGTGGCCCTCTGCCCGAAATAATTGCCCACCCCTGGTCTGGAGTGCTGGACTCAAAGCCTTTTTTTCTATGATCACCTCAAAATAAGCACACTAACTGAAGTGTAGCTTTTATGTATACATTCGCTGCAGTAGCCTCACATAAGAACTCTCTGAATTTGTCATTAGCAATATGTATTGATTGCATAGCCTCTCTCCCTCCAACTAACAACAAGGCACTAAAGAAGATTAAACTGTCAGCAAAGTCTTCCATCTAGAAAATAATCTTATGTATGTGGTTACATGTTTGCAGGCACAGAGCTCCAATTATGAGGCTATAATTATAATTGCTTTGCAACCTTAACTGTACAGTAAAATGTGAAAACAGGCAGTTTACCTGCTAATAAGAATGAGACTTATTCAACTACAGCATAAGAAAACATTTCAAAACAAACCATTTAAAATGAAAACAAATCTGTGGATGAACAAACACACCCTTATCTGGGATGGTTTAGGCTGGAAGGATCCTACCTTGAGCAGGGGGTAGGACTAGGTAACTTCCTGAAATCCCTTCCAGTCTTACTTACCTAGGAATCTGTGATTTCATACTCCAGTGGAATGCAAAATAAATTGAATTAGCTGGATTTTGAGCCTGTCAAACCCAATGTGTAGAGCTAGACTCCATTTTTAAGCCTTTGGCTGCCTAAAAAGAAATGTCTTGAGGAAAAAATGTCTGCAACACTGAAACTCAGCCTCAGGGGATGAACAGGAACTCATTACTAGCAGTGGAAATTTCCTAGAAATTTCTACCACTAGAATTCTTTCCCCAGATCTGCTCTGGAGAAGGTGTGGGGAGAAGGGGCTGCTCCAATCCCCCCAGTCCCCAGGGAAAGTAGAGCAGTAGAGAAAGACTCTGAATGCCTTCTGCAGAACTGGGTCATCCCAGCCTGGGGAAGCACAGGGAGCATTGGCTTACTGCTCCCTCCTCTCCTGGTATGTGGCAGTGGAGCCAAGAGCAGTGGGGCAATGCCCTCTACCCATTCTCCAGAGTGGGAACATCCTGGTCTCAGGAAGTTTGGAGTTGGGGGTAGGGGCAGATCAACTCCTCTGTGTTTGGGAGTAATTGAGTTGTGAGGAAATGCCCCCCACAACTTTGTCCAGATTGGAGTCCCCCTGGTCTGGGGAAGGCACAGGGGAAGATGCTGCTCAACTGCTCCTGATCACAGAGGAGTCTAGCAGAAGCATACAAGCATTCATTCTGGTGAGAGAAACTCTCTTGCAGGGGAGATTTTCCAGGTGTAACCCAGAAGACCTTTCTCAGGGAAGGGGGCCTGCTTCCTCTGGGAGAAAGAGAATTGACACCTGTATGCTGGCAATTTCTACAGGGGAGGGGCAATTCTCCCAGTAGAACCATAACACCTGAAAATGGCCTTACACAGTCCCTAGTTCTAGATGTTATCACTTAGTTTAACAAACCTGAGTGAATGATCTCAGTGCCAGAGCAGTAGGATCCTTGACTAGCTTGGGTATGCTGTCCACCATAAATAACTTTCCAGCCTCAGAGTGACTATACAAAGATACAGAAAAATATTGCTAATCAGCATATATCAAACAGTAGGAAGAAAAATTAATTATACGTTACATTTTAAAACCAATTTACCCCAATTGCATTGAAATAGTTCTTTTTTTTCATAATCATAGATGGCTTTATTATTCATTTTTAAATCATGATAGAAAACTAAACATAGGGATGAAAGCTATTGGGAAGGTTACCAAAAACTAATGTACTGTATTTACTCAAATCCAAGATGAGTGAGGGGTTTAGGGAAAAAAAACCCATTCAACATGGCACTGGGGAGGGTGGCTGTTGCAGCTCTTACTCTGGCCTTGGCTTGGGCTTGAAGTTGGAGCCACAGTCAATGCCATGCCCCCCGCTGCCTTTGCACCTCACCTTCTGTACCATAAGCTGCCCTTCGTCCCCTGCCTGTTGCTGCATCTGCCCCACTGCCTGCCCTCTGCTGCCTCTGCTCCATGCCACCTCTGCCCCAACCCTTCCTCCCCTTCTGCTTCTATTTACCCTGAGTCCCAGGTTCAGTTCTGGCTCTGCTCCAGCCCTGACTAGTTTCAGCCCCACCCAGCCAGGAAGCAGCAGTTGATTGCAGCTCTGGCCCTACTCTGGCTTTGACCAAACCAAAGCTGGGGCCACCACAACCAATTCAGGAAGGGGGCATATGTGGATGAGGGGCACAGGCACCCCAGAGTGAAGCAAGCAAGGAGGGCACAGGCAAGGGTGGTGAAGGTGGCGGGGGGTGGGGGCAAGGGCAAGCACCAGGAA
>NW_005842649.1:134443-143859 GCF_000455745.1 Alligator sinensis | reverse complement strand
GGGGAAAGGGAGGGGGGGGGGGGGGGAGAGGAAACAAGTGATGGTCAAAGCTTTCATGGGCATGGGTTGGGGATCAGATTGCTTGACTCCTCCACTGCCTGCCCCCTGTTGATGCTTCCTGCCCTGCAGCAGGGGGGGATGATGATTTAAGATGACCCTCCAATAATTAGATTCTATAGATGGCAAATGATAACAAATTAATAATTTTTTCCATATGTAGACTCTAATTATTGGAGGTTCATCTTAAATTTGAACTCATCTGGATTCGGATAAATACGGTATAATGTAAAATCTAAAAAAAGTTTTGGAATTCTATACCAATGCCTAGGGATCTAAAGTGTGCTGAGAAGAAGGAAAAATCATAGGCCACTCACAGATCCCAGCACCATTTTCACAGTCTTTTTGTGGTGAGCCCCTCCTTTCCTGCCAGACTACTGATTGGCTAAGGGGCCCTGCTGCTCACTGCTGATTGGGTGAGAAGGGCAGGGCTGTCTGAAAGGCAGCCCGCTCAGCCAATCAGCGACAAATGGAGCAGCTGCCAGATTGGCTGCTCCCCTTCATGCTGGTGGCTTCCTCATTTCCGCCTCCCCTCAGTGGGCTGCAACGCCAATCCACAGTGGACACTGGCTCCAACTGGGGAGCCAGTGTTTTATTTTTAGTAAGTTTTTTTTTCCAGCAATTCTGCATAAAATCGCAGATACCACTGTTTTTCACTCTGCAAAAATTGCAAAACCACAATGAGTAGGACCCTAACAATGCCTTCCTGCACATCTGGGGCACTGATTTCACATTAAGGGTGCTAGTTTACACCAGCTCAAAACCTAGCTCTTCACATACCTGCTACCTGCACAGCTGCATTTCCTTTAGGTAAGAGAGAAATTATTTCTACATCATGTGAAATTCTTCACTTTTTCCATTTATCTTACAAAGAAGCAGTTACGTGAAACACTTTCTATCAAGTCAACTTCCCAGTCTTTTAAAAGTGAGATGTAAGAACTGTTTCCATGCAAAAATTTATCACTTTGCAAGACAAGAGGCAACTGCAACCCATTTATTTTTTCAGGAAGATCCTGCTGTCACATATTGAAGACAAATCATGTAGCCAAAATTAACCAATCTCAGTCAGTTACTTCTGATGCTATTTCTACAACTTGTAAATAAAACTTCTGATATTAATAATTATAAATCGAGTTTCTTATTTTAACTTTTGCACCTTTGCAAGAAGATAATTATTTAACCTTTTAAAACAAGTTCTCTAATTTTCTTTGCGTGATCTTTAAAATCCCAGCCATTGTTTTGTTCAGGTCAAATAAGCTGATCATATTAACTCAAACGGTTATTAAAAGTATGCCATTTTTGGAATTGTTTGGGCCAGTTTTTTTCCTTTTTATGGTGATTTTGTTTTTAAAGTCTTTATATTGTCATTTGAATAGACTTATTTTAATATCAGGTATGCTCATTAAAAGGCCTCTTTTCTCCTGTCACCCTCAGCATGTGGCCTCTGAGTTCTCTCCTCCCAGATTTCAGCAGTACTGCTTCCAGTTAGCTCATTCTTCGCTATCAATCATGTGCCCACATAACTAACAGAGACTTTGTTCAGTTATAGGTTTATTGTCTAGGTCAAAATGCTAATCTTTATGCTGATCATTCTAGACAATGGTAAGAATTAAAAGTCTTTTCCCTTGGTATATTTGGGAAAGTAATGTTGTTAGGTGAAACATCCTATATCGGTGAGTATATGGAACCGGTTCCCCTTTTGCCCCAAGCCAGGTCTTTTGCTCTATGTACAGCACTTATCACAAATAAGGACCTGATCCCCGAGGGAGGGTCTGCATGCCCTGCCAACACTAAATACAGCCTGGTTCTTTAGCTTAAGTATAGTATTTCACAATTTAAGCTTTGGAGGCCTCAATTAAATTTGTTGTATACCAGTAAAAATAGAAAGTGCTGCAATATACAAGGATGCACTGGACATAGTGTTCATGGCATCAGAGAACCATCTAATGAGGATCAGTAAAACAAGTAAAAAAAATAGGAAAAAAAATCTCAGCAGGTATGTGTGGCAGGGCACTGGTAGTGCCTGCCACTTTAAGGACTGTGCCAGGGAGGGACAGATACCTGATGAGGCCATTTTAAGGTGCTATTTTAAGGCCCAGCTCCCTGAGCTGAGGGCAGTTCATGATCAGGCAGCAGAGGAGAACCATCTCTCTGCTGAGCTCTGCCAGGAACACCTTGGAGGTAAGGGTAAGACTATGGCGAAGGCTTGGAGGCCTCGTTGGTCCTGGGCATAACCTAAAACTGCACCTAAAACAGGCCTTCCAGAGCTTGAAGGCCTGTTGGGGCTGCTGGTGGTACAGCAGTCCCCAGGTGAAAGCCAGGAGTGATCACCTCCCCAGTGTAAGGCGGGTCGGGGTGCCTTAACCTCAGCCCCCGCCTTTGGGTGAGTTACATAGTGCAGAGAAGACCAAGTAAGCCTCTTGAAGTGCCTGGACCTGCTGGGGTGAGTGAGCCCACAGGGCCAGGTACAATTTGTGAAGCACATGAGCCGGGAATGGGGGACCCCCAAATCCTGTACACAGGCATGCAGCCTATACCTGACCTGAGGTACCCGACTGGTCCATGCTGGGACCAGGACCCAGAGACGGGTCAAAAGAGCCAGGGGCCCACTGTGAGGGATGCCCACAGAGCAAAAAAGCTCAGGGTCCTAACTGGTCTGAGACAGGGCCAGGGACTCAGGGGAGCCGAAGGTCCCAGAAAGGAGACCACAGCTAATGGGCGAAGGGAACGGCTGAGTTTTGCTGCTTGGGATACCATCTGTGAGGCTTGGGCTGCAGTTGGGGGTGGAACGGAGCTGCGGATACCCCCCTAAACATCGGGGTTCAAAATGGGCAGCCTCCTGCCTAATTCACATCTCAATACTATTACATCAAGGCGTGGTAGCAGAGTGAGGTGGGCAGCTGGCCCATAGACAGGATGTAGGCCGGTGCTTGTACCAGGCATGAAAGCTTGCCCCATCTCAGTATATTCTATCTCTGTCTTTCAACTACATGATGCTACCCCTCTCTCTCATTATTTGGGCTTTAACTTACATGTTAGTTAATATAGTAGAACTCAGTCCTGCAGCTGGCTGCATTTGGGCAAAGTCCTAACCTGCACAGAGGCAATTACAATATTGAAGATGTAGTGTCTGCACCAAAGCACCAATATTTACTTTGCCACCAACCCCTCTCCTGCCATGTGGAATCAGACCTTCTTCTATGTGGAGTGTTCACTAGATCACACATACCCATGAATGGAAGAGAAGAATGGGGAAGTGGTTACTGTGTAGATGAGGTCCCTCTCTTTTTCTTCCATGTCTATGAAATGGAGCTGTTTCTTAGTTAGATAAGCAATCTCAGTTTCCTTGACAATCAGGTGACGGGTAACCCCTGAATCTTCTTTTGGAAGCTGATCATCCACAGGAATAATATGCACTATCACCACCTAAAATAAAAAATTTAGAAAAACATTGCAGGTTTTCTAAAATATTTGTAAATGCCCTAAATACTTTGAGTGTCCATAGCGTCATGCTACAGGGGAACCAGTAGGGTATCTATAATTAATTTTTAAAACATCTCAAATAAATATTTAAAAGTAGAAATCCTTCTTTCAATTTATATTTTCCTTCAGCATGCACACAGTTATACTAGATGTATTTCTTTCTTATTTGTCTGAGGACCTTACAATTTACACCAGTTAGCTACTATCGGTTACAACAGCAGTGCTGGGTAGCAAACATTTTTAAGCAATAGGAGGGCACTAACCAAATTATGCTCACTCATTAACATGTAAAAATAAACGGACTGATTGTTCATGTCATGTCATATCATGTCAAACTTCCTTAACCATAACAAAAGAAACAAAAGAACCATAACACTCAATTTATACTCAGGGATGGCCTATAATAGGGCCCCCAATAATTGGACTATAATTGATCTGTAATGCCCCAAATTGACCATTACAGAAACATTAAATGTATTAGTGTCGAGTGATGTCATCTTTGGGAGAAAAGCTATGTTTTCTCAAAATGAACCTGAAAATGAGAGCCAGTTTCTCTGCAGAGCCAATTTACAATTGGCTCAACAAAGCCCTGGCTGGGATGATCTAGTTGGGGACGGTCCTGCTTTGAGCAGGGGTTTGGAGTAGATGATCTAAGGTCCCTTCCAACACTAATTTTCTATGATTCTATGATAACCAGAATGCTGTGCTGTGCTGTCCTGTGCTACATTACAACGCAGTCCAGCAAGTTAAATTATGAATATGTTGGGAATGTCCATTTAAATTCAAGACAAAGTTAAATTTAATCAAATTAACCATCAAATACTATCAATAAAAACCATTTTAAGATCTGTAACTTTAAGATTAGTTCAAAGTCTTCATTCATATCTGTTTGCAAACTTCCTACAGTTTTCAAACAGGAAAAGGTGTTAAAAAGAATTGGAGATTTATAAATGAGATAGGGAATTTGGTCTGAAGAATTTTTTTTATTGATGATGATATGCATGCAGGAGAGAACTTAGCTTGATTTTAGGTTCTATCCTAAATTTTTAGGAATGGCAGTTAGAGGAAAATCTTAAGGTTTTCAACACCCATTTAGGAAATATTGCAGGTGTCTTGACATCAACTCCACATTCTACAAGAGATCTTCAATTTTCATGCCTGTGACTCTGAGAGATTGGGAGGGTCATGGCTATCACAAAGGACAAACTCCAGGGAATCTTCAAATATTTCTCCTCCAAAGTGCCGATAATAAATTATTCCACTGAACAGATCTCTCTGAAAGAAGCCAGTGACAGGATATCCTGTTGAATCAGAAAGATAAAAAAACACATTTCATAGAACTATTTATAATTTTCAATCGTGCTGATAAAAATTATATCCCAACTTTCCAGGACATCAACTGACTCTGTTCCCACCTTCATTTTCATGAAGGTGTAGTCTCCAATTAAGATGTTTCCTTTGTCTAATGCAGCTAATGAAGGGATCACAAGCTCTCTCTCCATATTACATCATGATTGTTAAAAAAGTGAAGCAACAGAAATCTCAGTGACAATGCCAAAGCCCAGAGAAAAGGACAAAAGTGAATTTATGCAATTTGACAGTCTAACAAATTTAACAAAAAATATTTTGTATTCAGCTGTGAAACAAGAGAAACTTTGTACTCCGCATATATCTCATTAGTACCAGCCTCTAACTTTCAAATAGGGCAAGACAAGCTCTTAACCATCCACATCTTTCTAGTAAAAAAATGTAAAGAAATGCACTCAAAATGAGGTGACCCTGGGCCAATTCTATTCTCAATTACAGTGTAAATCTGGTGTAAATTCACAATAGCACCATTTTAAATCAATGGATTTATACAAAGTAACTATGAGCAAAATTTGCCCTTCTGTGATGGAAATGTCTGACTGGCAATGGTTGAAAAACAGCATTATTCTGAGGAACATAGCCCTATTTTCCTTTATTAAGAAAAAATTTTAAATTCCTTTTTGCTGTGGATAACTTATGTTACCTATGAGATCTGGCCCTGGTTTCTTCATAATTTCCCCAGCCTGCAATGGTTTGGTCAAATTAAAGAATATGTAGTCATCACTGGAGTCCACGTCAGAAGCCTGAAGCATGGAGCCTTGAATCAAAACTGTCTGCCCTTCATACACTTCAATAACAACATTGCTGATAAGGAAAGGGGGACTGTCATCTTTAGGCAGAATGTTGATTGGAAACTTGTGACGAATACTGTGTCGGCCATCAAAAATCCTAAAGACCACAAAATCCTTTGTAGAGTCACTGTCATCGTGATGGTAGCAAACAACTCCAGTCTTAAGATCAGAGACTGTGAACATGAATCCTTTCCCTCCTGTCAAAACAATAAAAGAAGAGGTTTTAAAGTTATATAATTCGGTCAAAGGAACTACAATTGCGTTCAATAGCTCAGGAGTTCTAATTCAGTTCTATGTTCTGTGACTTTTAAGAGGGGTAAAAATTCATTAAAAATATATCCAACAGGAAGAGCATTAAAATAGTCTGGAACAGTGTTTGGGCAGCAATGCTAACAGTAACTGTACTGGCAAATTAAATTTAAAATGGCAATTTGCAGCATAGACCCTTTGAAGACATTAGCAATTTCAAACTACCACTGTTTTCAGTTCACTGGGTGTGTCTACACATGCTATTAATTCAAAGTCGGCTTACTGCACAGTAAAATACAGTAAAATACTGTAAAATACTGTGCAGTAAGCCTACTGAGCAGAATGTGTACACGTGCTCTCTCTTGGGAGCAGATTTGCCCTCACCTTGCCCAGCCCCCCTGCAGCACCCAGGGGAGCTCCAGGCTCCCCCTGGATGCTAGCCTGGGGACTGACAGGGAGCACAGGGCCAGGAGAGCTCTGCCAGCTGCAGTGGCAGCTGTCTCCTGGCCCTGTGCACATCGAGAGAGGTCCTGATGTGCACAGGCCACGAGACAGCTGTTGCTGCAGAGCTCTCAACATTTTTAAGCAATAGGAGGGCACTAACCAAATTATGCTCACTCATTAACATGTAAAAATAAACGGACTGATTGTTCATGTCATGTCATATCATGTCAAACTTCCTTAACCATAACAAAAGAAACAAAAGAACCATAACACTCAATTTATACTCAGGGATGGCCTATAATAGGGCCCCCAATAATTGGACTATAATTGATCTGTAATGCCCCAAATTGACCATTACAGAAACATTAAATGTATTAGTGTCGAGTGATGTCATCTTTGGGAGAAAAGCTATGTTTTCTCAAAATGAACCTGAAAATGAGAGCCAGTTTCTCTGCAGAGCCAATTTACAATTGGCTCAACAAAGCCCTGGCTGGGATGATCTAGTTGGGGACGGTCCTGCTTTGAGCAGGGGTTTGGAGTAGATGATCTAAGGTCCCTTCCAACACTAATTTTCTATGATTCTATGATAACCAGAATGCTGTGCTGTGCTGTCCTGTGCTACATTACAACGCAGTCCAGCAAGTTAAATTATGAATATGTTGGGAATGTCCATTTAAATTCAAGACAAAGTTAAATTTAATCAAATTAACCATCAAATACTATCAATAAAAACCATTTTAAGATCTGTAACTTTAAGATTAGTTCAAAGTCTTCATTCATATCTGTTTGCAAACTTCCTACAGTTTTCAAACAGGAAAAGGTGTTAAAAAGAATTGGAGATTTATAAATGAGATAGGGAATTTGGTCTGAAGAATTTTTTTTATTGATGATGATATGCATGCAGGAGAGAACTTAGCTTGATTTTAGGTTCTATCCTAAATTTTTAGGAATGGCAGTTAGAGGAAAATCTTAAGGTTTTCAACACCCATTTAGGAAATATTGCAGGTGTCTTGACATCAACTCCACATTCTACAAGAGATCTTCAATTTTCATGCCTGTGACTCTGAGAGATTGGGAGGGTCATGGCTATCACAAAGGACAAACTCCAGGGAATCTTCAAATATTTCTCCTCCAAAGTGCCGATAATAAATTATTCCACTGAACAGATCTCTCTGAAAGAAGCCAGTGACAGGATATCCTGTTGAATCAGAAAGATAAAAAAACACATTTCATAGAACTATTTATAATTTTCAATCGTGCTGATAAAAATTATATCCCAACTTTCCAGGACATCAACTGACTCTGTTCCCACCTTCATTTTCATGAAGGTGTAGTCTCCAATTAAGATGTTTCCTTTGTCTAATGCAGCTAATGAAGGGATCACAAGCTCTCTCTCCATATTACATCATGATTGTTAAAAAAGTGAAGCAACAGAAATCTCAGTGACAATGCCAAAGCCCAGAGAAAAGGACAAAAGTGAATTTATGCAATTTGACAGTCTAACAAATTTAACAAAAAATATTTTGTATTCAGCTGTGAAACAAGAGAAACTTTGTACTCCGCATATATCTCATTAGTACCAGCCTCTAACTTTCAAATAGGGCAAGACAAGCTCTTAACCATCCACATCTTTCTAGTAAAAAAATGTAAAGAAATGCACTCAAAATGAGGTGACCCTGGGCCAATTCTATTCTCAATTACAGTGTAAATCTGGTGTAAATTCACAATAGCACCATTTTAAATCAATGGATTTATACAAAGTAACTATGAGCAAAATTTGCCCTTCTGTGATGGAAATGTCTGACTGGCAATGGTTGAAAAACAGCATTATTCTGAGGAACATAGCCCTATTTTCCTTTATTAAGAAAAAATTTTAAATTCCTTTTTGCTGTGGATAACTTATGTTACCTATGAGATCTGGCCCTGGTTTCTTCATAATTTCCCCAGCCTGCAATGGTTTGGTCAAATTAAAGAATATGTAGTCATCACTGGAGTCCACGTCAGAAGCCTGAAGCATGGAGCCTTGAATCAAAACTGTCTGCCCTTCATACACTTCAATAACAACATTGCTGATAAGGAAAGGGGGACTGTCATCTTTAGGCAGAATGTTGATTGGAAACTTGTGACGAATACTGTGTCGGCCATCAAAAATCCTAAAGACCACAAAATCCTTTGTAGAGTCACTGTCATCGTGATGGTAGCAAACAACTCCAGTCTTAAGATCAGAGACTGTGAACATGAATCCTTTCCCTCCTGTCAAAACAATAAAAGAAGAGGTTTTAAAGTTATATAATTCGGTCAAAGGAACTACAATTGCGTTCAATAGCTCAGGAGTTCTAATTCAGTTCTATGTTCTGTGACTTTTAAGAGGGGTAAAAATTCATTAAAAATATATCCAACAGGAAGAGCATTAAAATAGTCTGGAACAGTGTTTGGGCAGCAATGCTAACAGTAACTGTACTGGCAAATTAAATTTAAAATGGCAATTTGCAGCATAGACCCTTTGAAGACATTAGCAATTTCAAACTACCACTGTTTTCAGTTCACTGGGTGTGTCTACACATGCTATTAATTCAAAGTCGGCTTACTGCACAGTAAAATACAGTAAAATACTGTAAAATACTGTGCAGTAAGCCTACTGAGCAGAATGTGTACACGTGCTCTCTCTTGGGAGCAGATTTGCCCTCACCTTGCCCAGCCCCCCTGCAGCACCCAGGGGAGCTCCAGGCTCCCCCTGGATGCTAGCCTGGGGACTGACAGGGAGCACAGGGCCAGGAGAGCTCTGCCAGCTGCAGTGGCAGCTGTCTCCTGGCCCTGTGCACATCGAGAGAGGTCCTGATGTGCACAGGCCACGAGACAGCTGTTGCTGCAGAGCTCTCCCGCCCCGTGCACATGGGGACAAGTCTTGCGCCTAGTGGAGATTCCCTGCACAGCCTGAGGCTGGCTGGGACCTGGCCCAGGACAGGACAGTTCCCAGCCAGCCCCAGACTGCATGGGGAAGTCTTCATGTGCAGCCTGGGGCTG
>NW_005842649.1:134015-134341 GCF_000455745.1 Alligator sinensis | reverse complement strand
CCTACTCTAGGCTGGGTAGGGAACTCTCCTCATGCAGGTAGCTCCTGGCTCCAGCTCTGTGATCACAGCCAGGGCTGGGACATTGTTCCTTGCCCCTGGCAACTGCCTGCTGCCAGGGAGGGCTCTAATCACAGAACCCAGGCCAGGACAATGCCCCCCTGCCCCAACAGCAGGCAGCTCCTGGCCCCAGCTCCACAATCGCAGCCAGAGCTGGGAGATTGGTCTCTGGCCCTGGGAGCTGCCGGGGTGGGCTCCTATCATGTTTTGGGGCAGGTTCCAACCAACTCTGGGATGCACATGCAGACAGGGGTAGGACACTCCCCCAC
>NW_005842649.1:128822-134000 GCF_000455745.1 Alligator sinensis | reverse complement strand
AGCAGGAAGCAGGAATAGCTGGAGAATTTCCAATCCTTGTAATTTGAAAGGAGGTTCAACTTAGTTGGAGATCCCATGGTTCTTCCATGGCACTTCCCACAAAACTCTTTATAGGATGGTGCAGAGAGAATGAAATTGAACATTGCGCTACAGCATACAACAGAAGCATAATTCCCTGATGCGCTATGTCCAACTTGGCATATATCATACCATACACTAAGAAGTCTTCTTTGATCAATCAACAGATATTAGGAGTAGGCCCTACGTTTTGCCACACAATAACACATAGCATAACAGCATACTACATAATTAGCAGACAGTTGGATCTAATGTTCAGTGATGTTAACAAGAGTATTTGCACAGATTTCAGTGGGCATTGGAGCAGGACCCTTATGAGTAACCTCTACTGAACTAGCTCTCCTCAGCAGGAGTCCTAGCTCTAGGCTTTCCTTTGAGGCTTGATTTCTAACTGCTCATTAGAAGAAAGATATGTGCTAAGAAGTTTATTGATGACAGGATTGTGGTTTGTCCTATGTGTCCAGGCAAGAGAATAAGGAGGCTATTAGGCAGGATATCAGAGTTGCTGGGAGAGAAGCTTCTGTGCATTCATCAGAGGCATAGCTAGAAATGTTTGGAGCCCTAAGTAGAGCTGCATGAGAAAGGAGGCAGTGGGGAGGTGTTACATTCTTACTTCCCCAGATGCAGGCTGTTGCCCCAGAACAGGCTTCCCAGATGCTGCCATTTGGGCATGCCCACTACATCAGTGCCTAGGGCAGGGCTGGAATGGCATGGGTGCTAAAACACATGGTTGACAGCCCAGAGGTAAAAAATTTGAGGCCACAGCAGAAGTGCTCACAGAGCTGCCTGTCAGATTCCGATGAATCTGCAAATTCTACTAAATGTCTTGTCACAAAAGGACACAAAAAAGGAAAGGAAATGCCTAGACCCAGCATGCCATTCACCTACAACTAGTCAGGTCACTGAGCTCATTACTGTCCTGGCTGGGGGGGTAGAGGAGGAGATATGGGGAAGGGAGAGAAAAAGGATGGGTATGGCAGTAGGGGACAAACTTTTTATCAGGCATGCCACAAATTAGCCCCCCACCCTCTGAGTTCCACTTTGATCCCCTTCCACTGCCTGATTTGCTGCTCTGCTTTCTGCTCCCTATCCTATCTGCTATTGTTTTGCCTGTCTCTTCCCCTGTCTGCTGCATGCCACACACAGAAGCTGCACATGCAAAGTGCTCCTCCTCAGGAGAAAAAACCCACTTCATACTTACAGGCTCGGCAGTGCTACGCTCACTAGCACCACGACCAAAAGAGACTTGGGGGTTATGATTGACCACAAGATGAACATGAGCCACCAATGCAATGCCGCAGCTGGCAAAGCAAACAAAACTCTAGCTTGCATCTACCGATGCACCTTAAGCAAGACCCAAGAAGTTATCCTCCCACTTACTCAGCGTTGGTGAGGCTGCAGCTGGAGTACTGCATCCAATTCTGTGCTCCACACTTTAGAAAGGATGTGGAGAGGCTTGCCACACACGTGATTAGTGGTCAAGAGAACAAGCCTTATGAAGAGAAGCTGAGAGGCATGGGACTCTTCACCCTGGAGAAGCAAAGGCTCAGGGGTGACTTGGTGGCTGCCTATAAGAATATAAGGGATGTGCATCAGGAACTGAGAGAACATCTGTTCACCAAGGCCCTCCAAGGGGAGACAAGGTCTAACGGTCACAAACTGCTGGAAGATGGTTTTAGCCTGGACATAAAGAAAAACTTCTTTACTGTCCAAGTCTCCAGAGTCTAGAATAGACTTTCCCCAGATTAGGTGCAAGCACCTACTCTGGATACCTTTAAGAAATGCTTAGATGCTTATCTTGACCCCAGCTGACTTCCAGCCCCTTGGGCAGGGGGCTGGACCCAATGATCTCAAGAGGTCCCTTCTAGCCCTAATGTCTATGAAATTTATGAAATCTGTGCATTGCTGGTGGCACGTGTGTTGCAAATTGGCTACGATGGGGCATGGGAAGTGCTCTAACACTAGCCCTCCCATGAAAAGAATGGAAGAAAACAGAGTTCAGATTGTGATAAATCACAGTTTGCTTCCTAATTTATTTCTGGGGCAACACAGCTACATTGGCTCTGCTCATGGCTGATGGAAATTGACATCCTAGTATAAATTTATATACTGTAGATAATGCTGTGGAATTTATATATTGTTTATAAAGCTATGGCAATAGTACTGCATATATCATCAAAGACTTCAGATAATATCTTGCTAGAATAAAGAAAATGCATATTTGAAGTTTGTGCTGCCTCTACTTAAAACTCTTTCTTTTTTTATAGTTACTTTGTCCTGCAGAGGTGTATTATTATATCATTTATGCTGTTCTCTATCAAACAAATGAAATATTTTGTTAAAAACAATTTCATGATTGAGTGGGTTAATTTTAATTAAAAATGTAAACATAGTTTAAAAATTTCCCAAACCACAAAAAACATTATGCTAATAAGTGAGAACCAGCAAAACTGACAGTAACAGTGAGAGTGAAAGCAATCAGCTAAATATCATTTCAAACTAAGTAAAATGCAAAATTTAATCAAAAAAATAAAATCTGAAAAGTCAGTTAGGTCTTTCATAATATTTTTCATATATGCTGTTCATAATACAAGGAGTGATTGTTTACATCTCTAGTTGTTATAGTGACAATGTCCCATTTTTCTTCAAAAAAACTATTTTAACTATTCCCTAGTTCTCACTTTGATCAATGTATAAATAGAGCTATTCTATCATAATAACTGATATAATGGAATAAAGGATTAGACCCAGCAGTTTTGAAAAATAATGAAACTATTCATCTTCAATAAACTCTAAATAATAGTTATATCATCCACTAGATCAAAGCTAATCACTCAGTGAAGTTAAGATTTGATGTGATTTAGGGATTAACAGTGATCTTATGAAGAAGTTTAGGTCCATAATTTTATTGTTTATAACCTGCTGGAAAATAAAACAATTCAATATTCTAAATGCCTATTTACAAGTCAGCAAGCTCCATTACTCTTCAGCATCATTTTTACCAAAGAAGCAGGAAAGGAAAGTAATTAAATTTTACCTGGAACATGGTTACTCAATTAATGTATTATTTGTTTATTTATATTCACCTCTCAAAGCATACTATATTTTTCTAAAAAGATTTCTATAAAAATGCTATTATAAAAATACTCAATCTTCGTATAAGCTCTACTGTACATTATTATTCAGTTGCAGTAAGCATAGCCGCTCAACAGAGGGAGCACAAGTTAGCTAACAGATTTCTTCCTATAGTGATTTAATTAAAGCCATCATCTAGTATAGGTTTGACAAACTGGAAAGGAAAAGAAACCCTGTAGAGCAGTACTGGTTTATGTTCCCTCAGTTCAAACACTGGTCAAACTAACATTAATTGAAATTCTGGGTAAAGGCACAGGTTGAGATACTTCAGCTATTCCAAATGAAGTTTGCAAAAGAAAAACAACCTCAATTTTGTTCTTCTTTAAAAATATCATAGAGCAACATGAAGCCATACTGGCCCATATTTTCCACTCCTGCGTACTGTCCTTACACTAATATAACTCTACTGAACTCAGTGGAGTTGCACTCCTGATTTACACTTTTTACAAAGAACAGAATGAGATCCACTATGCACAGCTGTCATCTGAATTTGTTTGCTTGGGTAATACTCCTTTGCATAGGACCAGTAGCAAGACCTCTGTACAGTTAAGTTTTGAACTGAGGACCTGGGGATTTAAGTTTTATATAGATTTACAAAGGTATTCAGACTTCTAAAGATGCAAATAAGCTCCAAGTGGGACTTCAGAGCATCTAAGTATAGTAGACAGTTCACTGCAATTAATTTTCCTAATCAACTGAGGTATTTTGAAAATCTTTCTGGCCATCCAACTGCTTCTTTAGGCACCTTAATATGTTTTTGTTAATCTGGCTTTTGTAGAGTGGGGAAATTTCACTCTTAAACAACAGCAGTCTATGACAGAGGCTAACCAAGGCTAATAACATCATACTGACATGAATTTTATTTTGGCTCTTACTAGATCAAATATAAAAGTTGATGGCAAATTACCTCTTACAGTGAGGTGCCCATGATGCAAGCCATCAATTGTGACCAAACCAACACCACTAATGTTGTCATTGTCTACAATTTGAAACTGTTGCCATGTGATTGGTCGGGATTGCCCCTCCAGGAGATCGAGACCTAGAAAGATAGAAAATAACTTCAGCAAAGCATATATATAACTAGATAACAGACAAGATTGTTAGTGTACTTTGTTAAGGCTTTATACAATTTGTCAGGAAAAAGAACATATTAAATCCCATCTCCATAACTGCATGCAAATAGACATTTAAAAATGACTTAACATCCTTATAGGCAGACAAGGTTCCTTGGGTGAATTTGATATCTTTTATTAGACCAACCCAAATGGTTGGAGAATAGTTATTAAGCAAGCTTTCGGGTTCAAAAACCCTTTGTCAGGCTAAGGAAGTTTCAGCAGTTGGTGTGTGCTCTTCCTGGATGGAATGAAAAGTAAAGAAGCCAGGGGCTGGGCTGGGCTGGGGAATCAGTTGCCAGGAAGATTATAATGTATCAAAAATCCAATGTCTATGTTTAGTCCACGATCTCTAGTATCCAGCAGGTTGATGAAATGGAGCTCATAGGCTCGTCTCTGGGAAGTGTTGTGTAAGTTTCCCTTGAGGATCAGGACTGAGAGATTGGAGAGAGAGTGGCCCTCCTGTGAGAAATGTGCCCCCACCGGTAATTGGGTGTTTCTGTCTTTGATGGATTTCCGGTGTGCGTTCATTCTGGTGCGCAGTTGTTGTCTGGTCTCTCCTACATATCTTCCATCAGGGCATTTGGTGCACTGGATGAGGTATACTACGTTCTTGGATGTGCAGCTGTAAGATCCTGGGATGCTGATGGCTCTGTTGTGGGGTGTAGTAATAGTGGGGGTGGTGGAGATGTGGGGGCAGGTTTTGCATTTCTTGTCCTGGCACGGTCTGGATCCTTTTGGTGTGTTCTGGGCTTGAGGAAGTTTGCTTCTGGTGATGAGGTTGGCGAGGTTTGGTGCTTGTCTGAAGGCTAGGATGGGTGTCTCTGGGAAGATCTGTTTAAGAATAGGGTCT